>NC_083720.1:126930738-127236518 GCF_028564815.1 Eubalaena glacialis | reverse complement strand
GCTGGGAAAACTGGACAGCTACATGTAAAAGAATGAAATCAGGACACTTCCTAACACCATACACAAAAATAAACTCAAAATGGATTAAAGACCTAAATGTAAGGCCAGACACTATAAACCTTAGAGGAAACATAGGCAGAACATTTTTTGACATAAATCGCAGCAATATCTTTTTTGATCCACCTCCTAGAGTAATGAAAATAAACAAATGAGACCTAATTAAACTTAAAAGCTTTTGCACAGCAAAGGAAGCCATAAACAAAATGAAAAGACAACCCACAAAATAGGAGAAAATATTTGCAAACAAAGCAACCAACAAGGGATTAATTTCCAAAATATACAAACAGTTCATGCAGCTGTATGTCGAAAAAGCAAACAACCCAATCAAAAAATTGGCAAAAAATCTGAATAGACATTTCTCCAAAGAAGACATACAAATGGCCGAAAAGCACATGAAAAGATGCTCAACATCACTAATTATCAGAGAAATGCAAATCTAAACTACAGTGAGGTATCACCTCACACTGGTCAGAATGACCATCATCAAAAAGTCTACAAACAATAAGTGCTGGAGAGGGTGTAGAGAAAAGGGAACCCTCCTACACTGCTGGTGGGAATGTAAATTGGTACAACCACTATGGAGAACAGTATGGAGGTTCCTTAAAAAACTAAAAATAGAGCTACCATATGATCCAGCAATCTCACTCCTGGGCATATATCTGGAGAAAACCATAATTTGAAAAGATACCTGCACCCCAATGTTCATTGCAGCACTATGTACAATAGCCAAGACATGGAAGCAACCTAAATGTCCATCAACAGAGAAATGGATAAAGAAGATATGATACATATATACAATGGAATATTACTCAGCCATTAAAAAGAATGAAATAATGCCATTTGCAGCAACATGGATGGACCTAGAGATTATTATACTAAATGAAGTAAGTCAGACAGAGAAAGACAAATATCATACAATATCACTCATACGTGGAATCTAATTTTAAAAATGATATAAATGAACTTATTTACAAAACAGAAACAAACTCCGAGATTTTGAAAACAAACTTCTAGTTAAAAAAGGGGAAATGTTGGGGGCAGGGATAAATTAGGAGCTTGGGATTAACATACACACACTACTATATATAAAATAGATAACCAACAAGGTTCTACTATATAGCACAGGGAACTCTACTCAATAGTCTGTAATAACCTATATGGGAAAAGAATCTGAAAAAGAATCAATATATGTATATGTACAACTGAATCACTATGCTGTACACCTGAAACTAACACAACATTGTAAATCAACTATACTCCAATAAATTTTTTTTAATGCACATATTCTTGTAATTGAACTTAAGTTTTAGACAACAGAAACAAATGGTTTTAATACGTGGAAGAGACATTTCTAATTGCATTCCTGCTAATTCCCTAAATAAACCAAATGACCTAGGCAAACACAATTGCTCCCTATTTCCTGATCCTGCCCCTTACTTTTTCTCGTCTTCATGGAATAACATAAATGAAAGAAATCACTAGCTTCTGAGGTCCGACAAATCAAGATTCAAGTTACATGGATCTTGCTGAGCATTGGTTTCCTTATTTTTAAAATGTGGATAATAAATTCACCTCTGTGAGTTGTTTTGAGGACAAGAAATAATGAAAGTAAATGTACTTGGCATCTTGTAAGCATTCAATAAATGGTAGATACTGATATTATTGAGATGTTTTCATGCTGTACTCTCTGTACTGGAATACCTCATCACCATCTACTTGATAAATTTTTTTTTCTGACTCTGAAGGTCTACATTTCCTGTCAAATTTGCTTCTCATTTACACATTCTTCTCTTGTGATTACTGCTCTGCAGCATAGTAAACTTTTCACATTTTATACACTGTAAGATCCCTAGTACATATATTTTCAGTTGAATTAAGTACACCTAGCCTAGAAATAACAAAATTAAGAGAGGAAAGAAAAGAGATGCCAAGAAAATGTTCAATGATCTACTAAAGTCACACAACTAGTTAGGGGCAGAAGTGGGGCTAGAGCCAAGCTTCCTGATGCTTGGTCTAAATGACACTGTCTCTTAGGAAGCATGGCTATTTATCTTCAGAGACCAAATTTGTCCTCAACCCTCACTTATCCAGCCCTTGTAAGGAATCAGTCAAATGGCTAATCAATCCAATTAACTATAGCAAATACTTATAGCATTTACTAATATTTACAAAGTGATGTGTGTATATTATATATATAATATATATACTTAATCTATAATATATACTCATCTATATATATACTTAATCTGTATATTATATATATACTTAATCTATAATATATATATACTTAATCCTCATAAAACTATGAAGAGGGCATTAATATTATGTCCCCACTTATAAATGAGGAAACTGAGTCACAGGGAGGATAAATTACTCCCTCAAGGTCATGCTGCTAGTGAGTGGCAGAGCCAGGATTCAAACCCAGCCTTCATGGTCTCCACCAGAGTCTACTGACTCACGGTTTTCATATTATCTTACATACTGATTTAAAAGTCTACAAATACTAAAATATTTCATACCAATAAAGCGTATCTCTTGTGAATTATTCTCTCTCAGTGACCTTGGGGTCTTTGTACGATCAGTCCCTGTTACTTTTCCAAGTAATTCTTAGTACTTCCTAAGTGCAAGGAAGCCTTTCTGATCACTACAAATATTAAAAACAGAGCAGAAACCATATTCTACCCTTATTGCTCTTACTTTAATTTGAATCTGATACAGGTTTATGGGAGTCATCGGACCTCTTCCGAAAATTTACATTCCTTCTGGACAGATGGTAGTATTTTTTTTTTACCCGCCCCTTTGAAGTCAGGTATAGACGCCAAGTTTGGATGATCAATGAAGTGTGAGTAGTAGTGATGTGTATTGCCTCTGGAAGGAAGCCTGAAGACCCAGTGCAAGATTCCCCACACTTCTTTCCCACTGTGGAGGTGATCATAGAGGCAGACGTTGAGATAAGGCTGAGTCCCAAAATGAGTAGGTAGAGCAGAGGTCACCTGGCAACTCAGTGAACACATGGAGTGAAAAACAAATAAATATTTCTTGAGTTAAGCTCCTGAGATGTTTGTGGTTATTACCCAAACTAGTTTATCCTGACTCTTTCAAGGTTTAATTACCATTAGAAACGCTTTATATAGTTTATGTATTTATCTAAAACAGTTGTAGAATAGTTAGCAAATTACATGACATCGTTTGACTCAAATTTTATGATTTGTGCGTTTTCACAACATATGTTTTCTATACATGTAAAGCATCAAAACACTTCCTAGGAGTTAAGACAGCTTTCAAAGACCTAATTAGAACTGAAATAGCCTGTACTTTCACTTTCAAGGATGTTCCCTGAGATACGAAGTTATGCATAATTACACATATGATCGTGCCATTAATGTTGTATTTTTGTTATTGTGGTTATTTTTGAGTTGCTCTGAATGTTTTGTTCACTCCTCTCCTTTATCTGCAGACTGCTAGGCATAAGGTGCTACACAAAAGCATTTTTCAGAGTGTTTCTTTTTTTTTTTTTTTTAACATCTTTATTGGAGTATAATTGCTTTACAATGGTGTGTTAGTTTCTGCTTTATAACAAAGTGAATCGGCTATACATATACATATATCCCCATATCTCCTCCCTCTTGCCTCTCCTTCCCACCCTCCCTATCCCATCCCTCGAGGTGGTCACAAAGCACCAAGCTGATCTCCCTGTGCTATGTGGCTGCTTCCCACTAGCTATCTATTTTACATTTAGTAGTGTATATATGTCAATGCCACTCTCTCACTTCGTCCCAGCTTACCCTTCCCCTCCCCATGTCCTCAAGTCCATTCTCTACATCTGCGTCTTTATTCCTGTCCTGCCCCTAGGTTCTTCATAACCACTTTTTTTTTTAGATTCCATATATATGTGTTAGCATACAGTATTTGTTTTTCTCTTTCTGACTTACTTCACTCTGTATGACAGACTCTAGGTCCATCCACCTAACTACAAATAACTCAATTTCGTTTCATTTTATGGCTGAGTAATATTCCATTGTATATATGTGCCACATCTTCTTTATCCATTCATCTGTTGATGGACACTTAGGTTGCTTCCATGTCCTGGCTATTGTAAATAGAGCTGCAATGAACACTGTGGTACATGACTCTTTTTGAATTATGGTTTTCTCAGGGTATATGCCCAGTAGTGGGATTGCTGTGTCATATGGTCTATTTTGTGTCTATTTTGATTTTTTTAAGGAACCTCCATACTGTTCTCCATAGTGGCTGTATCAATTTACATTCCCACCAACAGTGCAAGAGGGTTCCCTTTTCTCCACACCCTCTCCAGCATTTATTGTTTGTAGATTTTTTGATGATGGCGTTCTGACTGGTGTGAGGTTTTCAGAGTGTTTTAATACAACTTGATGACGTTTTCAACTACATTTCCTTCCCACTATTATACTAGCTGTTGACTATAGATGTGGCACATAATGTGTGTACGTTCATCTCAGCCTCCAAGAACTGTATTTTGACAAGTCTTTAGAGGACTCTTTCAGGGACTGCATCAGTTGTTGACTCATTCCAGCTTGGATCATTCTTGAACTTCGTTTTTATAATGGTCAAGCCCTTGATTATTCAAACTTATTGAAGGAAACAGCACTGTCCATAAATTCAAAACCAGAACTGATCCAAAAGGCATTAATGTTGGCTCTGGAGATCATTATATAACATTTTATGAAGGCAACATCTTTATCTCCCTAGTTTTATAGCTCCTGGCCTTCCCTGGACATATATTAAGTGAGCGTGGAGCGGGACCCACCAATATCCTGGCGGCGGGAAAGGCCTCTGACATTTGCCACCTCATTTTGTCTCCAAGTTGATGTGTCTGTTAAGAGGGTATCTAACTCCTCCTTCTCTGCTCTGTATATATTTATCCAGAAGCTTCATCTTCTGGAAAGACCATGCTTTCCAGTTCTCCGAAACATCCTATGTGCCAGGAAGAAGCTATTCTAAATTCAGATTTTGCTATCAGGTTTTATTATGTTTCCATCAAATTTATCCTAAGTCAGGGAATTTCTTAAATGATCAACTCTCTTTCTCCTTTTTTAAACTGTGGTGCTTTATACCAAGTCACACAGTGTTTTTAAACTGATGGGTAGTTGAATGCAATAGCATTTAATGAACATTATAATAAGCATTAGAGTAGAATGTTATGTGGACACCCTAAAGTAGTGATTCTCAACTCTTGGCTGCACATTTGAATCATGTAAGAAGCTTTTAAAATATAGATTCCTGGGCCTCATTTACAGAGATTCTAGTTAAATTGGTCCAACATGGTCCCTGGGAAATCAGTATTTTTAAAGCCCCTTAAATAATTCTCATGGGCAGCCAAGGTTGAGAGCCATTGTTCAGATCATCTTTAGGACAGAATTGCTCTTCATTCCTCACATTAATAGAGTGTTATGGATGTGTTTTGGATCCTCACAGTTTCCAACATGGGAGATTTTATTCTATTTCTTGCGTAACATAGGTACTCATTTTCCTCTTGTCTCTGTGCTTAACTGTTTTTCAAGGCATTGGGCAGCCTGAAGAAACTCATTGCTTACAGCTCCTAAAATTACACAATAAAATTCTGCTGATTAAAATGACTCTCTAAAATAACATTTACCAATGCCTCTCAGGTAAAGAATTCCAGGAACACATCAGTAGACAACAAAGTTAGGTTTATTACTTGCTGTAGCCGGAGAGACTGCGCCTCACAGGTAACAGTGAAGAAGGCATCTCAAAAGGGATAGTGTAGGAAAAGAATACTTACAGGATTCAGTCCTGGCAGAATTCTGACAATGTTGGTCAGAATTTGCAAACTGGGGAGTTGCTAGAACTGTCAGTGGCCTTATCTTTGGAACTCATCTTTGGGATGAGTTATCATGAGATCAGTTTGTCGATAGTCGTCTTATCTTGTGACACGAACATTTGGATGAACTGGTGTTAAGAGTTTGAGCTACAGTAGTTTATGATGGACATCACTGTTCTGATTTGGTCCAGTTTATCCTTTTTGAAAATTGTGAGTTTTCAGACTCAGCTCAGCTGAACTATTTTTCACATTGTAAGATTCATGGGAAAAAATAGTTTTCCATCATAAATCGAGTAATTAATGTTTAGCTATCTATAGCAATAAAGCAGTTGATGTTATATTCTAGGTAAAAATAAAATACATGAGTCATTCAAATCTGTTTAATAGAGTTTTAAATCTTACTGATTTTTATACCAAGCAAAATATTGTTTGCTCAAAAACAAAATCAGCAAGGTAAGTCACCTTACCTTGTTATTTCTAACTTGAATGTTGATAAATTCTGTGTGCCATCAAGGGTTGGGGTTTGCAATCCTCAAGACACTTAGAGAAAAATATCAAGGGGATTGTGCCTCATTGAGAGTGTTTTTCCTACTAATTTACCCTAAAATGCAGAGAAATGGTATAGATTTAGAAGAAAAAAATTGTAATAAATAATTATTTTGTTTTTGGAAATTCAGTATGGCAATTCAGGCCATATCCCTACATATAAAATGATAGGGCCAAAATTAGGAGTCATTTCAAATAAATGGTTAGTACCATTTCCTACTGACCATGGTGTCTTTTATATAAAGTGATAAACATGGTGTTCGATGTAGTACTATAATATAAAACCTTAAGTGTGAAACACACCGCAGTTGCTTTCTTCTGTGTTCTCAGCAGCATGACTTTGGCAGTCAGGGTGGAGCTCTGAATGGGACACCACTTACCACTGTGTGATCTTAGCACAGGTCCAATGACCTGCGGTTTTAAATTTGCATTTTTTATTTTTAAAAATTTCAGATTGAAATCATTTCAGACTTACAAAATGTCACAAAAATAGTACAAAGCTTCATAGCTTCCCAAAATGTTAACGTCATACATAACAACATTAAAATTTTCAAAATCAGGAAATATTGATACAATACTATTAATTAACCTAAAGAACTTCTTCCATTTTTGTCAATTGCTATCAATATAGTTTTTCTGGGCCAGGATCCAACCCGGAATCACAGAGTACATTTAGTTGTTATGTGAGGCTCCTTAATCTGGGACAATTTTCCTTTCCTTTTCATGACTGACACTTTTGAAAAGTGCAGTTGTTTTGTATAAAATCTCTTTGTTTGGGGTTGTCTGATTTTTTTCCCTCATGATTAAATTTAGATTATTTATTTTGGGTAGGAGTGCCGGAGCAGTGACTTTGTGCCTTCCTCAGTACGTTGTACCAAGAGACCTGATGTTGCTATTCTCATTACTGTTGATACTAACTTTGATCAGCCAAACAAAGTGCTGTCTGCTGGATTTCCCCACTGTAATGCTGTTATTTTTTCCAACAAAGAAGTATTTTTAAATGATCGTACATCCTCTCTCTCCCTCCTTTCTTTTTTCTCCAAATGTGATGTGAAGTGGTGATAGTGGAAAAATTTGAGCCACTAATAAGCTAGTGAATTCCCTTTATTATTTTTCCTGCCTATTCTATATCTTTTCAAACAGTGAATTATTCTGAATAAAAGACTCTATTTTATAGGAAAGTCTGTATGAATATGGTCTTCTACAAATTGTCCTGGGTAATTTGGCCTGAGGACACATTAGTGCCTTAAAATTTTGGTCCTAAATAAATCCCAGCCCCGGCAGCAGCCAGCATGAAAGAAAAAATAATTGCATTCTGCTCCATTCTGAAACTTAAAGCCTTCAGAATAAAACTGAAATATTTCTTTCTAGCTATTTTATTACAAAAAAATAATTAAATAAAGAAAATTGCATGCCGCGCAGCATAGAAATTCATTATAAATTCCTTGTATTTACTTAAATAACCCTTTCCCCTGGTTTTCTTTTTCAACTAAAGCAACACATGCTTAGTCTCAACCCATCCTACAATTCTTGAATAATTTAAAGAAAATACCTTGAAAGCAGAATCACTTAGAATCCAATATACAGTTGGCAGTGCAGATGAAGGATTCAGGCTTTATACTTGGACAACTTGAGTATGACTGAACCTGATCCAAGGTTCACAGAGGCCAGAGCAGTGATTTGACACTGTCAGAAAATGGGCAATTAATGGCACTTAGGCTGACTGCAAGCAGAATACAGTCTGACAAGAGGAAAAGCCGTGTGCTTTGCAGCTATGAAGCGAGTTGTAGAAGAATGCCTACAGGGAATGGGACGGGCTGGAACACTCCCTTAGAGTCAGCATCATGGGCAAGGAGCAGGAGAGGGATAGGGGAGCCACAAACGTGTCAGACAGTCAGCATGTGGGATGCTGAGCCTGGAGCTCCCTCTGCTTAATTAACAAGGGGTAAAGATGGTCAGTGGATTCTGCACACAGAGACTAAAGATTGCCTGAAATCTTCCTATAAGTCATTCCGTTTAAGTAAGTTATGTCTTAATACATTATTTGGGGCTAAAAAGGTAGTAAAATTTAGGAGTTTTGATTTAAATATTTCAAAACAATAATGAATTATGTTCCCTTCATGCTTAATGTTTTCACAGTGATTTCATACTTAATATCTCGCTTAATCCTCCTAGCCCCCATGTGAGTTAAGTATACCCACACCCCCTCCGTTTTAAAGATGAGGAGCTCCCTTGGAAAGAACTTAAGTGGCTTACATCAGGTGACATAACCAAAATATCAGTGTCAGGAAAAATGAAGATTATCATGAATTTTACTCACATATTTTAGCATTGAAGGTATTTTTTTTTTTAACTAAAGGAGGTTAGAAATACTGAGGTCTGTCGACCAGTAAATTTTGACATACATTTGGGGTTTATTCTGAAAGCTTAAACACTGACTCAAGATATCTCATCCCATAAAAAGAAAAGAAAAGAAAATTAACAATTTCATTTATACCAGAAACTATCAGTCTGTGGATAACAAAATTTGGCTAACTCCTTTGTCAAGAAATTGAATCGTCTGTACAATTCAAAGACAAACTTTTATTAAGTCATCAAAGAGATGCAGTCAAAACAGCATTTTCCTTAAGTATGAACAAATCGAAACATTAACGTAACTAGAAGCAAATGAGTACTAGTTCAGCTCCCTCATTTTGGAGATAAGGAAGCTGAAGCACGGGCAATTTAAATAGTTCTTCACTGAGGCCACACAACCAATGAACTGGACTGGATCTCAGTCCCCTCTGATTTCAAGTTCAGTATTATTTGCATCCTAACACTGTAGCTTTGCCCATGTATGTTAGCTATGTTAGCTGTAGAGAAGGTCTTCTGAACATAGCATGTGACTCTACTAAGAGTCTCAAATGACAAAGGAATATAGATATAAAGATGCATGACTTTCCAAAAATACTAAATAGGTCGCATTAAAATAGGAAGATCTAAGAGAACATTGACCAATTTACAACACATTTAATTATACTCTAGGCACTGGAGTAAGAAAGCTGAACAAGGTAAGGTCCTTTCTTTTGAAAAGTTCAGCTTCTAACAGGACAGACATATAAACAAATAACACCAACATAATGTAATAATAAATACAAATTGAAGTTACCCAGACTGTTAATGAGCTAGGGTGCATTAGGAATCTGACAGTAGTGGTGGTGGAAGAAGGGGCCAACAAGACGTGAAAAAAGTGTTCTGGGGCTTCCCTGGTGGCTCAGTGGTTAAGAATCCGCTTGCCAATGCAGGGGACACGGGTTCGAGCCCTGGTCCGGGAAGATCCCACATGCCGCGGAGGAACTAAGCCCGTGCGCCACAACTACTGAGCCTGCGCTCTAGAGCCCGCGAGCCACAACTACTGAAGCCTGTGCACCTAGAGCCCGTGCTCCGCAAAAGAGAAGCCACCGCAATGAGAAGCCCCCGCACTGCAACGAAGAGTAGCCCCCTCTCGCCGCAACTAGAGAAAGCCCGCGCGCAGCAACAAAGACCCAACGCAGCCAAAAAATAAAGAAAGAAATAAAATAAATTTTTTTAAAAAAGGTCAACTAAAAAAAAAAAAGTGTTCTGAAGCTCTAAGCTTTTGAGTTTAAAAACCAAAAATACACTGTGTGCTTGTCACAAAATAGAATGGTGATGTGATGGGCAGAAAGAAACCAATAGACATGATTAAAATCTACATAATTTGTTTATTAAAAAAATATGAAAGCAAACACAAAATTTCCACAAAACAATAGGCAATGAGATGGTAACGAATTCCCCACATCTTCTCAAAGGGCAAAATACTACTGATAACATCATCTACACAGACCAAGGATCGTACCAGTTAAAGAAGTTTGTCTTTTCTATATTTGTTATGGAGTTTAAATTACCTCTAGCCCGTCCTCCATCTAATTGTAATTGATGATTAGAAAGACTGAATACATTCCTGCCTAGGAACTAGATGCAGGAAAACAACCCAGAACATTTCTGAGTTCTTATCATGAGACTGGATAAATCAAAGGTCAACTTCCTTGGCATAACTATCATTTAGCAAACTCATATTTCAGGTCTGCCTGAAGTCCATTTCACATATGCAGACATCAGTTCTCACAGTTATACAATTTTTTCCCTTTAGTGCCAACCAATCTGTGCAAGGCTATCCTATTTTAATTTCATGGGGCAAGATGACTTTAAGCTGTAACTCGAGATATCAGAGAAGCAAAAACTATAGGTGAGCTAAGGTTAGCTTCGGAGAGTCCATGGGTAAGATGCAAAATCTAACTTAGAAATCTAGAAAACATAAAAAGGGTTAAGAGCATGTGTGATGTGGTTGTCAGGCACGAGGATAAGCCAGAAGTAAGTGTCAAATCTAATGTATAGAAGCATTAGAAGCAGAGCAAGACAAACCATCTGAGTTTGATGTTGACAGGCCAACTTTGGAAACTGAAGCAGGTACCCAGCCCATCCAGATGACTTCATCAGAATATAACTTGTTTAGGAAGAGCTTCATCTCTAGACTTATACCTGGAGGTCCATCTCCACGAATAATGAAGGCATGGCCTTCTGAGGCTGGCAAAGAAAAGCAGTGATCAGATTGGCATTAAATTGCTTAGTGGTTGAGCAAGCATGGGGAAAGACAAGGAAATCTGGATTTAAGGGTGCTGAGAAAGACAAGTAGAAGTGATTGACCTTGGGGTCTGCATTGTTTGATGACTGCAGTTTAAGCCATCGTAAGACCAGCAAAATGCAGGGAAAAAAAGAAATTGAGGGATCAAATTTTTAAATGAGATTAAAGTACAGGAAAGACAGAAAGTGTTCAAAATTATGGAGACAGTAAAAGGATCAGGGTGCCAGGAGTTAGGAAGGAAGGAGGGATGAATAGGTGGATTTTTAGGATGGTAAAATTACTTTGTAGGATACTATAATGATGGATACATGTCATCACACATTTATTCACATCCATAGAATGTAAGAGTGAACCTTAATGTAGACTATAGACTATGGGTGATAATGATGTGTCCGTATAGGTTCATCAGTTGTAACAAATGCGCCACTCTGGTGAGGGATGTTGATAACGGGGCAAGCTATGCATGTGTGGAGGGAGGGGATATATGGGAGATCTTGTACCTTATGCTCAATATTGCTGTGAACTTAAAACTGCTCTAAAAAATGAAGTCGATTTTTTTAAAAGCAAGAGTTAAAAGAGGATGAGAGGATAGGGCTTGAAAATGGGATTTCAGAGTTTCAGATGAAGGGTAAGGATGCAGAACACAGGCAGAGATGGGCAGAAGAGACATGGTTAACCAAATTATTATCATAATTTTAGTATAATGTGGTTGTGGATTGAATAGCCTACCCCTACCCTGCCGCTTCTAACCTTTCCCAATCTGCAGAGTGATTGCTTTAAAAGGCAAAACCAGCAGAGCATCCAAAAGAACAACACCACTACGTACCACTTTACTTGGGCTATATGATTTTCAGATTGCACATCCCTGGGAAAGCTTCCAGAAGAAGATCCGTATACTCTTTAGCCCCAGACCATAGTAATTAATAACTGCATTAGTGAAAAAGCAAAATGTTTGACTCTGACTTTAGAGGATATCAGCATATAATCAGAGAGTATCCTAGGCACTGCTTGGATTTACAAGAGAAATTCAATTATTTTTCTTGTTCAGCTCATAAAAAACAAAACAAGCAAAGCAACAAACAAAAGTGGTATTCTTTGGCTCTGAATGAACATGAAAGACTTTATAAGTTTTTCTCACGTAAAGAATTTCTATTTTGATGTCCTTAAATGCTTCAAAATATATTGCATTCTGTGGGTGCTCTACAAATCTAATAAATACGTACCCTTTCCCCCATGAGTTCTGAGATACTTCTCTTAATTTTCACCTTGCTTATGTTAAAACTTACTTTTATTGTATTTTCACAGAACAAGCGTTGTCATTTGCAAACTTTCCAGAAAAAGAATTGTCATTTGCAAACTGTTTGACATGTAAAAGGTGGAATACATTTTCCATCCAAATCTTTTTACTCTTAGGAGAAACATAGGCTCTCCAGAAACATTAAGCAAAGAACATCTAGATCCAAACATCCCATGTTTGAATCCTGGCCTCACTTATAAAGTGTGGTTACACCTCTATTAGCTTTTACAAAGTAGATTACAGAATGCAGTATGTTTTGAAACATTGAAGATCATCAAAATACAAATTCTTTATGCAAGAAAATTTAGGCAAGATATTTAATTTATCCTTGCCCCCATTTTCTCATTTATAAAAGTGAGATGATAATGTATTTAATTCACAAGGTTCTTGTGAAGATAATGAGTTAAATCATGTAATGGGCTTTGAACAGCACTTGGCATATAGTAAGTATTCAATAAAATTAACTAAAAATGCCTTCTTAATAGTGGCTTTCATGTACTGAACACTCAGTACAAGCTAAGTACCAGGATTTTTCATATATTAGGCTGTTAATCTTTATTATAACCATTAGGTAAACAATATCCTCATTTTGTGTATGAGAAAATAAAGGCTTAGGATGGTCGTGTAACTTGCCAAAGTCTACCAACTGGTGAGGGTCTAAGCTGGGATTTGAATCCTGCTACCTAGGCTCCAAAGCCCATCTCCTTAGTCCCTTTGCTATCCTGCCGTCCTTAGGCTTGTGCCTGTGAAAACCTTCTCATTTGCCTCTTGAACGAAAACAAATGTGGAGTGAGTGATTACAACAGTTTTTGCAACTGTGGTCACTTAACAGTTTAAACTGAATGACTTTGAAGACTGCTGGCAGGCATGCCCACGCACAGTGTCCCAAACAAGCCCTTTGTTTTCCTAGTCAGGTAAATTGTTTTTTGGTTTGGTTTTGTTTTGACAGTTTTTTACCTTGTACATTTTTAGATCTCATGTCTAAGGGTTAAAGAGAGACAGACAGAGAAGCTGAAAGTGTCTTCTACTCTATCCCACAGGAGTATCATGTTCTTGACACTGTTTTTAAAAATGAGCCCAGGAAATGGCTTTATTGGCCCATGGACAAGTGATCATGTGAAACTCTAACTCATACAAGCTTCAACCATGCTCTAAGACCTCTTGAGACTTTCCAAGCATTCCACAAGTGCTTTACACAAACCAGTTCCATGTATACCTGGAAAAAAGAAAAAAATACCCACCAAGTAGGACTTTTCAAAGATAAACAAAGACGATGCATTTGTTTGTGTACATGTGCATGTATGTGTCAAGTTGGGTCATCTCCTTCTATTTAACAGACCCAGTCTTTAAAGACTGTACAGAGAATAGGTTGCCACAAAATCCTCACCAACACCTATGAGTGTGCAAAACTCTGTCTGAATTCGGAGAGCAGTTGAACAAGACCCTTTTCGGCACATAGATGCATAAGATATAAGCAATGCTTTCAGCCCAGATTGGTGAAATCCTTCAATTTACAGATGAAAAATTAGAGGCTCAGGGACGTTTAGGGGTTGTTAAAAATTATGTGGCTGGTAGATGGTCAAGAGAGGAATTGAACTCAGGTCTTATTCCAAGCATGTGCTTTTCTTACTGAACCATGTTGCCATTTTAGTTCAATGAGAAAACAAACAAAAAACAATGACAAAAAAATCCCCACAGGGCAACAGGAAACGTTTGGGAATCATATACCGATCACCCTATGCAATGGACTCTCAAAATAAACCAATTATAACTGAAAAAGAAGGGTTACAAAATAATGTAGATATTTATTGGTAAATCCTCCCTCCCACAAAACTGTAAAAGTGATGACATAGGAAATATGGGCACAAGTATTTCGTTCGTTCAACTAAGAATATCTTAGATTTCATGATTTTAAATTCAAAGTTTTTACCATTATCTTATTAGTCTTTTACAGAGCTTGTGTTTAAAGACATATGCATGACAGGCATAGCAATTCGTAGAAACTATATTAGAATAGAACCTAGCAGCATTATTCAGGATTTGTTCTTCTTTATACATGTCTCTTCTGAGGATGACTCATTCTACACATCACTCTTCCCCACCTGGCTTCTGGTGAAACACTTAAATTGCAAATAAATAAAGAGCAAGATGGTACATTTCCCAAAGTCCATAGCATATGCAGAATGACCTGCTAGACATCGAAAGGTTATGAAAGTTAATCTCTATTACGTAACATTGCAGCACTATTTACAATAGCCAGGACATGGAACCAACCTAAATGTCCATCGACAGATGAATGGATAAAGAAGATGTGGCACATACATACAATGGAATATTACGCAGCCATAAAAAGAAACAAAATTGAGTTATTTGTAGTGAGGTAGATGGACCTAGAGTCTGTCATACAGAGTGAAGTAAGTCAGAAAGAGAAAAACAAATACCGTATGCTAACACATATATATGGAATCTAAAAAAAAAATGGTACTGATGAACCTAGTTGCAGGGCAGGAATAAAGAGGTAGACATAAAGAATGGACTTGATGACGTGGGGTGGGAGGGCTAAGCTGGGGTGAAGTGAGAGAGTAGCATCGACCTATATACCTACTGAATGTAAAATAGTTGGCTGGTGGGAAGCAGCCGCATAGCACAGGGAGATCGCCTCGGTGTTTTGCGATGATCTAGAGGGGTGGGTTAGGGAGGATGGGAGGGAGGCTCAAGAGGGAGGGGATATGGGGACATGTGTATGCATATGGCTGATTCGCTTTGTTGTGCAACAGAAACTAACATGGTATTGTGAAGCAATTATACTCCAATAAAGATCTATTAAAAATTTTAGAAAAATAAAAAGATTCAAGCATATTTTTTATTTTATGACAAAATATAATCCTATGATTTTCCTCAACTACTTGGATACCTAAAAAATTGTATTTAGGGAAATAACAACACTTTATACAATGGAGGACCAATTGCCCCAGTTTGCCTGGAAATGAGGTGTGCCCTGGGAGTTAGGACTTTCGGTGCTAAAATCTGGACAAGCTTAGGTTGATCACCCTATAGTCAGCCCAAATCTGTATGGAGGTGTAAACCCACAGTCCCTCAGAAAGTATTGTTCGTTCCTCCAGACAGCTAATCTGAACCACTTGCGAAGGCACAGTCAGTTTTCATGGAGTCTTGTAGATTATTTTCTATCTTTCTAGATCACAATTTTTATGGAATCTGTTATCTGAGAATCTAGTCATTGATTCTGCAAAGGACCTGTCCGTATAAGCAGTATGCATTATTTTTTTTTGAATTTTTATTTATTTATTTTATTTTTGGCTGTGTTGGGTCTTCGTTTCTGTGCCAGGGCTTTCTCTAGTTGCGGCAAGTGGGGGCCACTCTTCATCGCGGTGCGCCGGCATCTCACTATCGTGGCCTCTCTTGTTGCGGAGCTCAGGCTCCAGATGCGCAGGCTCAGTAGTTGTAGCTCACGGGCCCAGTTGCTCCGCGGCATGTGGGATCTTCCCAGACCAGGGCTCGAACCCGTGTGCCCTGCATTGGCAGGCAGACTCTCAACCACTGCGCCACCAGGGAAGCCCCAGTGGTATGCATTTTTGAATGCTCTGGGTTTGAAAGAATATGGAAGTAACTCTGAAACAGGACAGACCCTAAAACAATTGGGGAAAGTTTGATATAGTCTTCTAATACTTTTTGGTTAGGCTTTCACCAGTGGTAGCAATCATGGTTTCTTTCAGGCAATTTACTTTATTTGCTCTTAAATTACTAGCTTAGTGAATCCTATAAAACCCTTCCAGTTTTCTGATTCTAGAGTTCTCTATTACAGAAAGCAATAGGAAGAGAGAAATACAGCTGAGAGAGTTAAGTGTGGTAAATTGGGGCATGGGGCTGTAGAGATTTCAGGGCCTGAGATTTTTAAATGCATTGCCAAAGCTGATCCAGCATATTTCATTCCCAGCATTAATAATTATTTGGCACTAAAGAAACACTTGCTGATAGAGCATTTTATGGTATGGTGTTTTATTATCTCTGTCTTGGAAAATGGTAGCCACTGATAATCTAATAAAGAGGAGAAACTCACTTCATTAATTTATTATAGCCCAGAATCCTAGGCAGGGTATTTGATTTCAGGGAATATCCTTTATTTCTGCCAAATTAAAAAGCTGGCACAACCCAGTAGATGATGTAAAGCTTTTGGTTAAATGCCTTCCAGATTCTGTTTTCTAACAGATCCACCAAGAACTTGCAGCCTAAGCTTAAGTTGTTTCTTCCATTTTTATATTTACTTTGTTTCTCCCAATTTATTGTACTTTAGTAACAAACTCATACTGGTTGTATTAGGTAGTTTTGTGTTTACCAACATGGTGCCATAGAGTCAGAGACCTGGGCCCTTATGCTGGCAATGCTGCTAATCACTGTGTGTGACCTTGGGCACAGCAGTTAATCATCCCAGGCCCCTGATTTCTTCATCTGTGAGATGGAAAGTTTGGACTAAGGTCTCCTCCAGCTTTAATATTTGATGGTTCATGTTTAGATGAAAAGGTTGTGGATAACTAAGTATGAAAGAAAATGCCTTTCAAAAATATCAGAAAAAAGAATATTTTTTAATTTTGGTAAATTCCAATTAAAGATTGAGTTACTTGATTTTAGTTTGCCATGTATGTATATAAAGCCTAGGGGCTGTTGTGATATATGCTGCAGAAATGCTTATTACAGTTTACTATTCCTGAGGGAAACCTCTGGTGGATTTCTGTAAAAGCTGGGATTCGCTCATAACAGGACCTCTTGCTTTTGGATGGGGTTGTACATTATCCCAACTGCTCTGCTTTGTCCTTTGTGAGAATTTTGCCATCTGCCTGTTACCAATTATTTGTTTTCTTAATTAATTGATAGATTCTATGATTTTTTTAAATGGTTCACATCAGTTTTTTCAAAAAAGCAAAAGGATGTGAGCTGCATACTGTTGCACACTATTCATGACAATGGAATCAGAGAAACAGCATGTTGCAGCCCAGAGAGGACTTAGACAGCAGTTAATCCAACTCCCTCATTTTGTAGATGAGGAAAAATTTGCTCGTTGTTGGCAAAGCAGAGAACCTGTACCTACTTTGTTTTTTCATTATATCACCAGTAAACTATATCTTTCTCATTCCCAGGAGTATGTGTCTTCTGATATTTTTTTTTTTTTTTTGTCATAAAATATGGATATTTTATTCCAGCTCTGGGAAATGAAAAACAGAGAGGGAGGGAACACATCCTTCCACACACAATTCTAATTTAGCTGACATTAATTCTTAAAAGCTAAAGCAAATATATATGTGCATATGTATACATAATTATATACACACATACGTATTTTTTCAGATTTTAGTCTCATCAGTGTTCATATATTTATTTTTATTTTTTTATAAATACCCTTAAAAATCACAAATGCATCCTAATACTTCTATCTCTGCCTCCTCATCGATCATTTAATATTGTTCGGATTGTATTCAATTTGAGTTTTAATCACTTATGTGATTTGTCTAACTGTACATTAGAAGATGTAAGGGAAAAACTTGGTTTAAATTATACTCCATGCATCACAGTTACCCTTTACATGTTTTTTTTCATCATTATTCGCAACTTCACACATCTTGTAGTTCTCTATGCAGACTATTTCAGCTTCTAGTGCTGTACATATCTACATCTTCTGGATGGGACTGCCCGTGATCCATGAGCTTGGGGTCAGGCATAAACTGTGTAGCACCTGAGGTGGATTCTGATTTGGTCTTTGTTTCAGAGCTGAGTTCTGCTGACAAAGGCACTGAATGTTTCAGGTTGTGAGTTGTTTTTGCAGGTATTTCTATTTCATCAGAGCTTCCTAGCTTAGTTTTTTCTTTAGGTTCAGGAAGTGACTCTTTTTTGTTGTTTTTTGTCCACAATGATTTAACTGCTTCATAAATTTGCTGGCTTGTAGCATATGCCTTTTTCCCAGTTACCTTTGCAATTATTACTGATTGAACAGGGTAGCAAACAGTTGCTCCTAAAGTGGCCAGTCCCAGTGGATAAGCAATTCTCTTAAACCTAGAACCTTTTCTTGCTGAAATGAAGCCTGCCAATCCTGAAACTGTAATCACTCCAATTTTCGGAAGAAAATCTCGAGGTGGATTCTTCAAATAGATATATGCATCTTTTCCAAATTGTACTGTATCCATTATCCCATATTTCACGAAGACATAAACACCCTTGCACCAGCCAATATAACGACCAGTTGCAGTGCGAATGGACGCAAAGCCCATTTGTAAATGACCAGGCTGCTCATCAACATATTTAGACTGGAGAGGTGGTGCAGTATATACGGGGAGCTGCTCTGGTTTCACTAGATGCTTTCTGGACTCCTCTTCTTTGGCCGCATGCACACTTATAGATGCACATATTAGAGCTGCTGGCATGGTTGTCAGCTTTCCCATGCTAACGGCCGCCATAGCTGTAGCGCTCTCCGCCCAGGTCTTCGCACGCCTGATATTTTTTAATTCCTTTGATTTCATAACGATAGTGAAACTAGAAGAAGCAAAACTTTTAAATTATTTTGTTGTATGAAAGTTTTGTGTGGACACAGTTGAAAAGCCGAATAGTCCTACAAGGTTTATAACAAAAAAAAATAGACGTGCATTCTACGCTTTCCACTTGCAATTGTGATGCCCCAGAGGCACCACATTCATTTCTTTGAGCTATTCTTTTTTATGTTTGCATTCATATTTCTAAATAAATATTTTATACTATTAGCTCTTGATTATTAGATATCCTCTATTGACTTGCTGTTGTAGAATATGAGAATTTGACTCTTTTCATGCACGTCTCCTTCCAAACTTACCTTTCTCCCCACTCCACCCCCTCCCCATCTTCTCAATATAGTGATAGCATTCATTTTGGTTAGATTATGTTCCATGTTTACATCTTATAATTATTTTAATAATATTTGTAGCTGAGCCATCCAGAGAGCAATTATTACATTTCCTATCTGTTCAACATTTTTCTCCCTGGAATTAGTATGACCTAGTTTTTATTGCCATTATTTGCTTGCTCACTTACTATCCTGCATCACCATCACTAATTCATGCCCAAACCCTCTGACACAAATGTAAATTTCAACTCAATATATTCAAAATCATCAGATAATCCATCAGTTTTATCTGTTTCTGAGCCATTCTGTTCTAATATACACAGATAGCCTTCCAAGCCCACTCGCGTCTCCCAGCTTTGCTATCCTTTGGTCACTCATTAGCTCTCTCGCATTTGAATTCTCTTTTTCCTTGATCCCATATCTTCTTGTTTCCTTGTTTACATCTGTATTTTGAGAAGTACATTCATAGCATCCTGAGAAAGGATGCATGGAACATACAGTATTTTGACGATCACAGGGCTGAAAATATCTATATTTCAAGAACATCCTTACTTAATAAATTGGCTGGATATAAAAATCTAGTTTGCAAATTATTTTCCCTTAGAAATTTTAAGAACTTGCCCCATTATCTTCTAGTTTCCAGTGTTGTCCCAAATTTCTTTGTGAAATGCCATGATTTAGATCTTTATCCATCACTTTTACCAGACACTCAGTGGAACGCTCTCAATATCAAAACTCTTGACTTCCAGTTTAGAGCTATTTTGGTAAATTATTTTTTGTAGTTACTAACTGACTAACCAGAACTTCATCTCACAGCACTGGCAGACATGTACTTTTTCAAGCCTCTGCATGTGTCAGTCTGCTTATACACTAAATTAATTTCCTATGGATGCTATAACAGATTACTGCAAACTTGGTGGTTCCAAACAACATAGATTTATCTTCTTATTGTTCTGGAGGTCAGAAGTCTGAAATAAGTTTCACTGGGCTAAAGTCAAGATTTTGGTAAGTCTGGTTTTTTTCTGTGGGCTCTAGAGGATGATCTGTTTCCTTGCCTTTTCCAGCTTCTAGAGGCTGCCTCCATTCTTGCTTTTCTTGGTTCATGGTCCCTTTCTCCATCTTCAAGCCAGCAGTGCAGCATCTTCAAATCTTTCTCTGCTTCCACCTTCATATCACCTTCCATCTTATAAGGACCTTTTTGATTATATCATGCCTCCCCAGATAATCCAGGAGAATCTCCCAATCTCCAGATCTCTAATTTAATCACATCTGCAAAGTCCCTTTTGCCATAAAAAGTAACAATATTCACAAGTTCTGGGGATTAGGACATGGAGATCATTGGGAAACCAATAATCAACCTACTATACACACCACTGGCTACAACAGATCCCATTCCTGAACTTAGTATCAACTGGTTGTGAAACAGACATTACCTCTATAGTGAGAGGAACTGAAGAATAAAATGGCAAAGGGCATCGATATAACATGGAGTGAAGAAATGGGACCACTTGTGTAATTAGTCAATGACATATGTTGAGTATGTCTACATTTATTTAGATCTTTTATGATATATTTAAATAAAGATTTATAATTTTTACCATAAAGTTCTTGCACATGTTTTGTTAGATTTATTCCTAAATACTCAATATTTTGATGGTTCTTAAATGGTATTTAAAATTTTTTTTCATTTTTTCTTTATCGATGGCATATAGAAATGCAATTGATTATTTTACCAATTTTGTATCCAGTAATTTTCTAAGCATTCTTATTAATCCTAGTGGTTGTTGCTTTTTTTTTTTTTTACTGTTCTTCCCTTGTTTTGCTGACTAAGATCAAGGGACAGTCTTGAATGAAACAGTGGTAGCAAGAAGCCTTGTTTTGTGCCATTGTATTTCAAAATTAAGTATGATGTTTTGTACAGGGTCTTTGTTAGTATTGTTATCTTTTATCAGTTTACGACCATTTTCTTCTGTTCCTAATTTGCTAAGCAAAAGTATTTCTTTTAAGATTAGATTCATTTGAGATATAGAAACTAATGTTTATATTTCGATAAGTGAATGCATCAAATGGCAATAAGTTCTTACTACAAGCTACCTCAGCTCTTAATATCTTACACATATATCTTGAGGTTTATTTAATTTTGTTTTAAATCACAGTCTTCCAAGAACTTATATGAATCACTCACTAAATGTTCTCTTTAGTTAAAGTGAGTCTCAAAATGGATTGTTAACTGTGTCTACCATTGACAAATAGAAAATAACAACTTCTAATAATATCCTTACTCCATTTACCAACTAAAAAGAACTGCATCATGAAAGAGTCTTGGAATTTTTTGGTTCCCATTTAGAATATTCACAGCAGAGGACTGCCAAGGCTGAAGTTTCCTAATGAAGTTAACACAAAAGACTGTGAATATGTTGTATTCCAGACTTAGAAAGGAGCAGAATCTTATCTAATTCAAGTGAGCTTCCCCTCTTTCAGAGAAGTTGGAAGTCAATAAAGCATTAATGCTTCAGCAAACAATTTTTAAATTCCCTGAATATACAGCTACTCCAAAATAACTCTTCTTTACTAGAGTTTCAATTTGTTCATTTATATATTGTTCAGTCATTTAGGAACTATCTTTCAGAAACCTACTGTGTATTATGGACTGTGTATGCTCTGGGATTTAACAGCGAGTCTGACATTATCTGAACATTAAGCAGTTTACAATTTAGTTGGTGAAACAAACAAATACAAAAACAACTACAATGTAGAACAAGTGCTACTATAGAACTGGATATGGAATGTTATGGAAACACAAAGGAGACTCAATATCTCAGTCTTGGGAAGGAAGAAAAGGTTTTTTAATTTTCCTAGGACACCTAAAGAATAAATAGGAGTCAGCCAGACAAAAAGCAGGAGAAGCCATTTATACAGAGGGAATAGAATGTGCAAAGACCCAGAAGTGAAAGAAGGAATAGTATTTTTAGGGAAATTACTCATATAATCTGAGGCTTAGACAAGTGGAAATAATCCCGGAAAGGCAAAATAATGAAGGACCTTATAAATGGGGTAATCACAGAATGTATTATCCAAACCAATACACTTTTGAAAGTGAAAGAGATGATACTAATAATTATGCCATAAATAAATAAATCGGAAATTGCAACAAATTGGTACTATTCCAGGCAAACCAAGACCTAACAAAGCCATCCTTATAAGTGATGTAAAATTCTCTTCTTTATCCTGAGGCTATTGAAGAATCATTGAAGGGTCTTGAAGTAAGAGGGTAGGGATGTGACATAGTTAGATATTCATTTGACAAAAATTGCTCTTTCTGTAGTAGGGATTACATGTGGGTTAGGGAGGCAGAGGGTGCAAAAGAGAAATGGAGAAGGGGAAACAGATGCATGTGTTGCAATCATTCAGGTAAGTGATGAGGTTGCCTCTGGATGTAATCATGGAGGTGGTAAAAAGTTGATAAATTTTGTAGATATTTAGGAAGTAAAATTAACAGGAGTTTCTGATTGAGTGTTTGAAGGATTTAGTAGTGAAAGAGGAGGTTGGAAACACAAAGCACAATGTCCATGTTTCTGCCCTGTGCAAACTGATTGGACTATAGGACCTAAAATACAAGGGAACAGCCACTGAAGATGTTGTTTATAAGGACCTGCACTGTGTTTTGTGTAGAAATGTTGTGGACCAGGGTACTTTGGTGGGGGGGCGGGATTTGTTCCAAAGCGTTAGACTAAGACCTAAATGATCTTCTGAGCTGTCCCAGTGAATGGCTACAGTTGATGCTGGAACAGAAAGACCAAAACCAGTAGGTGGAATGCCAAGCCCATGAAGAACATCAAACAAAGGCACACAGGAGCCAAGGAGTGTGTGATTACAGGCTGATTTCTAGAATATCAAAAGAGCAACCCTGAAGTCTGTGTGAATAAAGCAACATGTCCATTCCCTAGGCACAGACAAAGGACAGGTCACATAATCTGAGTGAGAGTTTGGACAATGTGTAGAGAAGTCCCTTAAAAAAAAAACCCAAGGTTTTTTCTTTTGTTGCCTCTTCTTCTCTTAAAGGCTCCAGATAATACAGAGGTGCAAGATGAGAGAACGGGTTTTAAGAAACCATAACAACAAGAAAGAATTAAAGGTCAGAGTGAGGATGGCAATCAACCATAGTTGATCATTGTCAGTCTCCAGGGAGAAGGGGACAGACTATAAAGAGTTTAAAAATCATAAACAGAAGAACTATGGCCAGAGTGGCTTGGAAGCCAGGATCTGGAAGGATAAAACAGGAACCAGCAGGGATGAAAATTGGGCCGAATTCCTCATGAAGTCAAACTAGGTGACAGGATGTCACTGGCTGAGTCTATCACAAAACCCTGGAAACAAAATTTGGAAGCTCAACGATGTTATCTGAGTAATGGATACAGGACACCAAAACCAAGAGAAAAGCCCCTTGTTTCATTCTTTTATGTTTGCTCTCCAACCCATATCTTGGAAGCCCTACTCTTCAGAGCAGAAATATGGCATTTGGGCTGCCTATCTTCCAACTCCTCCATTGTTTTTATTTTTGGGGGGGGGGGCTTCACACCTTATAAAGGTGTGGGCAGTGCCAGCAGCATCTAACCTTTCCAAAATTCTTTCTCAATTCATTTCCTGTAGCACTTCTGCTTTTTCTCTGTGTACAAATCCTATCCTGCATCTTTGTTCACCTACATGTTTTCTGAACTTTATATCTTTCGTGAATATGGTCTTACTTGATGTGCTGCATAGTGGCTAAAGACCTGATTCTGCTAGCTGAGGGACTTAGTTTTTTTCTCTTTTCTTGTTTTTTGGAGTTGTTTTTGGTTTTGTGGTTTTGTTTGTTTTTTTAACAATGGCAGGTGGACAGAATTGGTGTGCATGAAAGACTTAGTTTTTAAATCCCACTCCAATACTTATATTTGATCTTGGGCTAGTTACTTAATCTCTCAGTAACTTGGTTTCTTCCTCTATGAAAAAGGAGGTAACAATAATACCTAAGAAGTTGAACAGTTTTAAGGATACAAGTGATGATGTATGAAAAGCACATGGTACAGTGCCTATCACATAATATAGACCCAAAATATTAGCATTTATTATTACTATTGTTACCTTTGCAAACTTATGTGATAGTATTAATACAAATACATATTTTTATTATGTATATATTTATACACACACATACACATAAAGAGATTTTAAAGGTTAAATGACTTGTTCAGGGTTATACATCTCTAACTTGCAGAGCTTCAGTACACAACTTTTGACCTCAGGTTCAGTACCTCACTGCAAACCTGAACACAACACTCAAAGCAATTTCAGGGAAAATGTCCAGACCTTCTCTCAGAATTCAACCTGAAGGTGTAACCCTACTAACAAGGGCCATGCTCTTGCTTTTACTGGCAGTGGTGGGCAGAACAGTGGGCCCTTTCTTGTCACCCAAGTTATTTTCAAGTTCTCTTATTTACCATCTAATCCTTAAAATTGGAAAGAACACACTCAGTTGACCAATTATGCATATGTATGTGTTGTCCTGGCTATACATTATTGTGTAACAAACTACCCCAAAACTTAGTGGATTAAGACCATAATGATGACTGATTTTGGTCATAAATCTGAAACTTGGGCAAGGTTCAGTAGGGGAAGTTCATCTTTGCTCCAATGACTTCAGTTGGAATAGCTCAAAACAGGGTTGGAGAATATACTTTGAAAAATGGTTCATTCATCTGTCCAGCAATAGGAGCTCTGGGCTGAGAGCTCAGCTGGGCTGTGAGCTGAGGTCTGTTCCTTTCCATGTGTGTGAAGATTGCCATGTTGCCCAGACCACCTCATAGCCTGGTCACTGGGTTTAAGAGTGAACATCCTGAGAGAAAGTCAGGCAAGAGCTGTATCACTCTCATGGCCTAGCTTCAGAAGTCACATAGAGGCACTTCTGTGCTACTCTTTACTCAAGGAGATCACAAATGCCCACCCCTTTTTAAGGAGAGAGAACATAAGCACTTACTCTTGGTGAGGGAGTGACAAGGTTTTGCAAGAGCATGTGGAGTGGGAAAAATAGGGGAGGGGAAATATATATGCACACACACACATATATAAATATGTATTTATGTATACATTTTCATATTCAAATATATATACATATTTACATATATACTTATGTATTAATAAGTATGTTTCATATTCAAATAAGTATGTATTTCATAGTCATATATATACAAATTTATGTGAACTATTTGAGCTATTAGAATAAACAGTCCCATTCTGACACTACCTATGTCCCTTTTTAAAAATAATTTATGTTTATTTGTTTATTATTTGTCCGGCCTCCACTAGAATGAAGTTCCACAGAATCAGGAACTTCATAATTTATTTACTGCTATATCCTTATTATTCAGAATACTGCCTGGCACATAGTAGGCACTCAACTTATTTGTGGAATGAATGAATGCATGAATGGATACCGTCTCCAATGTACAGGGCCATAAATTCACCAGCATAGATGCTGGCTCTCAGGCTGGCCACTGGGACACATCTGTTAAAAAAAAGGTTGGTGGTAGTCTCTTCCACAGAAAACAAACTTGGCAAATGACAGAGAAAGAATGTTACTGAAGCTCTTGACACCTGCATTTGCAACCCCATGGAAAATATAACTCTGTAATCACTTTTGCTCTGCATTTTATTTCTCTTTCATAGACCAGCCATTGCTAGAAGCTTCAGCAGAGGGATTTTTTTCGATGGCAGCTGTGAAGTATTAAGAAAAAAGTAGTGACAGATATAAGGGTTTTATTTGCCTTCCACAAGATGCAAGGTGTGACGCCTCATAAAGTCATAGTTAATAAGTGGCCTGTTTTGCCTTGAGGGGTTTTCAGTAGCTCATAATAGTATTTATTTCAGAAAGTATATCTTTTGGCACATTAAGGGTCAAGTAAAAGTAATGTGAAAAAAGCTTGTTTGGCTTTTGAAAAATTAAAGCCCTCAAAGCATGGAAAGTAATAAAAGATTATTATGTGCCTTTGTCAGATATGAGATACGTTATGATGAATCCCTTATGACAAGTACCTCATAGCTTTGGTTGTAAACACTTATATCTTCTGCTATTTACGATCTCCAGTTGGATCCCTGACACTATGAGGTGCATCCTCTATAGGCATTTTGGTTGTGATGAAACACTACCTAATAGTTACAGTGGGGGGACAAAGATTAAATTCATGAATTGCATAATGTTTCTCTGGTACAGCATTTTTTAAAATCTTAAATTTTGATTAAAAGTGCAAAAAGGATAACATAAAATGCTAAAATATGATATTTAACACTATCTGAGAATATCAAATGTCTCTTTACTCAAGGTCTCTAAAGATGCCATGAAGAATATTTTTTATTAAATCCCCCAAAAGAAACTTTCATTGAGAACTGCAACATAGCAATAATTTATGGATTCTCTTAGTTTTTTCCCATTAATATCAACATCAGTGTGATCACATATAACCATATGATAGATGACCAGGACACATTTATAAAATAAATGCATATGGAAAGAAGATACTACTTGTTAACCAGTATTAGAATATGATCTTTCAGACCATTTTCAAGAAGTGGTTATGGATTTGAATTATCACTTCCAAAAATTCTGTGAACTGGTAGATAAAAAAGAGAGACGTGAACCTTATCCTTGAAAACTTTATTTTCTAACTTGGTTCTAGTGGACATGGTATGGGAGAACAGCTAAGACCAATGGAAAGATCTAGTTGGCACAGTGTTAGATTTTGGAAAATAGACACCTTTGGTTGAAACATCAGTAAACGAGTTCACTACTAACATCAACAACATTATCACCATGATAGATAACATTTATTGAGTATTTTACAATGTGCTGGGAACATACTAAATGCTATCTGTATTGTGTATATTAATGCATTTACTCATCACAACATTCCTCTAGGCAGGTACTGTTAGTAGCCCATTTTACAGATGAGCAAATTGAGGGACAGAGAAGTTAAGTGTTTGACCATGTCACAGGGCTACGAGAAGATGCAGTCAGTCTTTGAACTTAGCTGATGGCTCCTGAGTTCATGCTCTTAACCACGTTGCTCTGTTGCTTCAAGAAGGCACACCACTGCCTCTAAAGAAAAATATAGAGTTCTAATTCAGGAGGTGATATGATAGTGAAAATTTGGAATGCCATCAGGGATTGGGGTACAGGAAATAAATTGCAATTTCAGACTTGGCACCTGCTATCACGCTTCACCTGCACATGAGGTGGCTTTTCCCCCATTGCATAATAGTAACAGTATTTAATCTATGACAAGAATTAGCTCAGGTAACCCTTGAAACAACCCTAAGTAGTAGGTACGTGATTTATAGATGAAAACTAGTTCTGAGAAAGGTTAAATAACTTGTTCATAGTCGATAGTCAGGAGCCACTTTGAATTTAGGTCATCTCACTCCATATCTGTGTTTGTAATCATTATCCTCATGGGTCTCCCTCCTGGAGGCAGAATAGAATCCTCAGCAGAGCCTTTCAGAAATACTATTGGCTGAGTCCCACCTGTAAATATTCTAATTAGTTGATGTTGAGTGGGGCAAGGAAATAGGTAGTTTATGAAAGCTCGGCATGGGAATTTGATGTGCATCCAAAGCCAAGATCACTACACTATTTGATACCGTTCCTCATCTTAAAGTTATCTTTGGTCTCAACCTCCTAAAATGCAACAATCTACATTATTCTTTCCAGGGTGGGTTAAGGTATGAACAGAACACTTAAGTGGTTGAAAATCTCCAGTGCTTTCTTATATGGGTTTTATCATATAAGACATGAACATTAGATGTGAAATGGTATTCTTTACCCAGCCACATATGACAAGGTAGTTCTGAGTAGGATGTCATAATTTTAACTTCAATTTTTTTCTGATCTTCCTGACAGGTAATCTTTCCATAATATATGATCTATTTAAATTGCCTTCTTAACTGTATTTTTATCTTTAGTACACGTGGCCCACACATTTTTAGTTAGTGCAGCTCTGATTCACAAAAGGATAACATAGGGGTCACCTGAGTCATGCTGTATTACATTTGGCTAAAGAAAGTGTCTCATCAAACTACAACTAGCAGTAGAGACTTGTTAACTCATATAAAAGCCCATCTTTCTGTGGTTTGTATTTATTTCTTTTTAAAAGTGAAAGGAAAAGAAAGAAAACATTGAGCTAATGGGCAAGTCTGAAAATAAGTTAATTTAAGGATGAAGAAATACAATGCCTAAATTATAATACCTGACATCTGGATTATCATGTGTTAAGTATTTGATGAAGTGGAAATGCATATCTGGATAGCTTATTTGACCAGAGAAAAATAATTGGAAGAAACAAGCACAAATCCAACATCTCTGTTTCAGCAAATGACCTGTCTATAGGCTTTGCACTGGAAGGGTTGATAATAATTACAGAGGCTGTCAAACAAAAGTGGGTACTGTGTTCCAGAGACAAATCAGTGCTAAATGGCTAAGTGCTTTGACTTATCTTTGAAACGTTGGCTGAAGATTCAGGAAGTAAAAAAGAACGCATGGATATAAAATTTGCTGTGGTAATGGGGGTCAGTGAAGCAAGGTAATCTGAAACCACAATTTTAAATTAATTAATCTTCCTGTCACACAATGTCCCACCATAAAACAAATGTAAATATAATGTGCAGAATTTTACTTATATTACTCTTTTTATTACATCTATCAAAAGATAGATAAAGTCTACCTGACAAAAATGTTTCTCCCCAGGAAAGGGTTACACTTTCTGGAAAATTCAATTGCTGGTAAATAAATAGACAGTAAAATACAGAGTTTTCTATCATCAGGAATATTCAGAGCTATCTTTTAATGACTTTGAAGTCATAGAGGTCATCCTTCATCCTAAACTGTAGAGCAGAATTTTAATTGATTACTAGAGTTTTTTGGATTAATGCCATAATTTTCTCTCTTACTCAAATTCTCTAGAAAATAGACTATTAGTCAAAGATAGAGGCTATGAATTTCAACTTCATTTTTACCACCAACATAAATTTTTAAAACTTTACTATCATTTATAGAACTTTGATCTGTAGTCAGACATGATCTCTTCATTGAGTAAAGAGTTTCATTTCTGAATATCTATTATTTTCACTAGGTCTCTTTTAATGTCATATGTACCTGGTACAGATAGTTTTAACAAAAAGCACCATATTTGTAGTATAAAGAACACTGGACTTGAATCCACTAGATACAAACACAAAAATCCTGGGTTATCCTGGATTTGAATCTTTGATTTATATACTGTGAGTCAGGGACAAGCTACCATCTCTTCATCTATCTTCATTTAAGTCTCCTCCTGCCTGAATTGCAGGGTTGGTATGAGGATGGTGATACATGTGAAACTGCTTTGAAAATCATTAATTACTTTATAAATGTAGAGAACTGTAATCAAGACCTTCCTAAATCATGGAATCTGCATCTCTCATTATTTGACAGCAAGACAGAGAGAAGTGCTTCCAGCCACATATCACATATATCTCAGAAAGGAATTGTGGATAAAACCCTGATTAGAAGACACTGGCTTCATCTAGTGACCTTGAACAATCATTTAAAAACTTCCCTGCTTCTGTTGTCCCATTTGTGATATGAGTATAGTAACAGGTAACTGTATATATTCCTTGATTTAGAAGGAATAAGAGCCACACACATTTAGTTCTGTGCTACCAAGGAGACACAGCCCATTAAGTTATCAAATGACAAGGGCAGGGGGGAACCTTCAAGATGGCAGAGGAGTAAGACGTGGAGATCACCTTCCTCCCCACAGTTACATCAGAAATACATCTACATGTGGGAAAACTCCTACAGAACACCTACTGAATGCTGGCAGAAGACCTCAGACTTCCTAAAAGGGTCTTGGTGCTCCGGCCGGGTGTCAGGACTGAGCCTCTGAGGTGGGAGAGCCGAGTTCAGGACATTGGTCCACCAGAGACCTCCCAGCTCCACGTAATATCAAACAGCAAAAGCTCTACCAGAGATCTCCATCTCAACGCTAAGACCCAGCTCCACGCAACAACCAGCAAGCTACAGTGCTGGACACCCTATGCCAAACAACTAGCAAGGCAGGAACACAACCCCACCCATTAGCAGAGAGGCTGCCTAAAATCATAATAAGGTCACAGACACCCCAAAGCACTACACCAGACGTGGTCCTGCCCACCAGAAAGACAAGATCCAGCCTCATCCACCAGAACACAGGCACTAGTCCCCTCCACCAGGAAGCCTGCACAACTCACTGAACCTACCTTAGCCACTGGGGACAGATACCAAAAACAACGGGAACTACGAACCTGCAGCCTGTGAAAAGGAGACCCCAAACACAGTAAGTTAAGCAAAATGGGAAGACAGAGAAATACACAGCAGATGAAGGAGCAAGGTAAAAACCCACCACACCAAACAAATGAAGAGGAAATGGCAGTCTACCTGAAAAAGAATTCAGAGTAATGATAGTAAAGATGATCCAAAATCTTGGAAATAGAATGGAGAAAATAAAAGAAATGTTTAACAAGGACCTAGAAGAACTAAAGAGCAAACAAAGAATGATGAACAACATGATAAATGAATTTAAAAATTCTCTAGAAGGAATCAATAGCAGAATAACTGAGGCAGAAGAATGGATAAGTGACCTGGAAGACAAAATAGTGGAAATAACTACCACAGAGCAGAATAAAGAGAAAAGAATGAAAAGAATTGAGGACAGTCTCAGAGACCTCTGGGAAAACATTAAATGCACCAACATTCGAATTATAGGGGTCCCAGAAGAAGAAGAGAAAAAGAAAGGGACTGAGAAAATATTTGAGGAGATCATGCTTGAAAACTTCCCTAATATGGAAAAGGAAATAGTCAATCAAGTCCAGAAAGCACAGAGAGTCCCATACAGTATAAATCCAAGGAGAAACACGCCAAGAAACATATTAATCAAACTATCAAAAATTAAATACAAAGAAAAAATATTAGAAACAGCAAAGGAAAAGCAACAAATAACATACAAGGGAATCCCTATAAGGTTAACAGCTGATCTTTCAGCAGAAACTCTGCAAGCCAGAAGGGAGTGGCTGGACATATTTAAAGTGATGAAAGGGAGAAACCTACGACCAAGGTTACTCTACCCAGCAAGAATCTTATTCAGATTCGATGGAGAAATTAAAACCTTTCCAGGCAAGCAAAAGCTAAGAGAATTCAGCACCACCAAATCAGCTTTACAACAAATTCTAAAGGAACTTCTCTAAGCAGGAAACAATAGATAAAGAAAAGACCTACAAAAACAAATGCAAAACAATTAAGGAAATGACAATAGGAACATACATATCGATAACTACCTTAAATGTAAAGGGATTAAATTCTCCAACCAGAAGACATAGCCTGGCTGAATGGATACAAAAACAAGACCCATATGTATTCTGTGTACAACAGACCCACTTCAGATCTAGGGACACATACCAACTGAAAGTGAGGGGATGGAAGAAGATATTCCATGCAAGTGGAAATCAAAAGAAAGCTGGAGTAGCAATTCTCATATCAGACAAAACAGACTTTAAAATAAAGACTATTACAAGAGACAAGGAAGGACACTACATAATGATCAAGGGATCAATCCAAGAAGAAGATATAACAATTGTAAATATTTATGCAACCAACATAAGAGTACCTCAATACATAAGGCAAATGCTAACAGCCATAAAAGGGGAAATTGACAATAACACAATCATAGTAGGGGACATTAACATCCCACTTTCACCAATGGACAGATCATCCAAAAGGAAAATAAATAAGGAAACACAAGCTTTAAATGATACATTAAACAAGATGGACTTAATTGATATTTATAGGACATTCCATCCAAAAACAACAGTATACATTTTCTTCTCAAGTGTTTATGGAACATTCTCCAGGATAGATCATATCTTGGGTCACAAATCAAGCCCTGGTAAATTTAAGAAAATTGAAATCATATCAAGTATCTTTTCCAACCACAATGCTGTGAGACTAGATATCAATTACAGGAAAAAATCTGTAAAAAATGCAAACACCTGGAGGCTAAACAATACACTACTAAATGACCAAGAGACCACTGAAGAAATCAAAGAGGAAATCAAAAAATACCTAGAAACAAATGAAAATGAAAACACGATGACCCAAAACCTATGGGATGCAGCAAAAGCAGTTCTAAGAGGGAAGTTTATAACAATACAATCCCACCTCAAGAAACAAGAAACATCTCAAATAAACAACCTAACCTTACACCTAAAGCAATTAAAGAAAGCGGAACAAAAAAAACCCAAAGTTAACAGAAGGAAAGAAATCATAAAGATCAGATCAGAAATAAATGAAAAAGAAATTAAGGAAATGATAGCAAAGATCAATAAAACCAAAAGCTGGTTCTTTGAGAAGATAGACAAAATTGATAAACCATTAGCCAGACTCATCAGGAAAAAAAGGGAGAAGTCTCAAATCAAAGAATTAGAAATGAAAAGTAACAACTGACACTGCAGAAATACAAAGGATCATGAGAGATTACTACAAGCAACTACATGCCAATAAAATGGACAACCTGGAAGAAATGGACAAATTCTTAGAAAAGCACAACCTTCTAAGACTGAACCAGGAGAAAACAGACAATATAAATTGACCAGTAACAAGCACTGAAATTGAAACTGTGATTTAAAATCTTCCAACAAACAAAAGCCAAGGACCAGATGGCTTCACAGGTATATTCTATCAAACATTTAGAGAAGAGCTAACACCTATCCTTCTCAAACTCTTCCAAAATATAGCAGAGGGAGGAACATTCCCAAACTCATTCTACAAGGCCACCATCACCCTGATATCAAAACCAGACAAAGATGTCACAAAAAGAAAACTACAGGCCAATATCACTGATGAACATAGATGCAAAAATCCTCAACAAAATACTAGCAAACAGAATCCAGCAGCACATTAAAAGGATCATACACCACGATGAAGTGGGGTTTATCCCAGGAATGCAAGGATTCTTCAATATATGCAAATCAATCAACGTGATACACCATATTAACAAAATGAAGGATAAAAACCATATAATCATCTCAATAGATGCAGAAAAAGCTTTCAACAAAATTCAACACTGATTTATGATAAAAGCCCTCCAGAAAGTAGGCATCGAGGGAACTTACCGCAACATAATAAAGGCCATATATGACAAACCCACAGCCAACATCGTTCTCAATGGTGAAAAATTGAAACCATTTCCGCTAAGATCAGAAACAAGACAAGGTTGCCCACTCTCGCCACTATTATTCAACATAGTTTTGGAAGTTTTAGCCACAGCAGTCAGAGAAGAACAAGAAATAAATGGAATCCAAATCGGAAAAGAAGAAGTAAAACTGTCACTGTTTGCAGATGACATGATACTATACATAGAGAATCCTAAAGATGCTACCAGAAAACTACTAGAGCTAATCAATGAATTTGGTAAAGTAGCAGGATACAAAATTAATGCACAGAAATCTCTGGCATTTCTATACACTCATGATGAAAAATCTGAAAGAGAAATTAAGAAAACACTCCCATTTACCATTGCAACAAAAAGAATAAAATACCTAGGAATAAACCTACCCAAGGAGACAAAAGACGTGTATGCAGAAAACTAGAAGACACTGATGAAAGAAATTAAAGATGATACAAACAGATGGAGAGATATACCATGTTCTTGGATTGGAAGAATCAACATTGTGAAAATGACTATACTACCCAAAGCAATCTACAGATTCAGTGCAATCCCTATCAAACTACCACTGGCATTTTTCACAGAACTAGAACAAAAAATTTCACAATTGTATGGAAACACAAAAGGCCCTAAATAGCCAAAGCAATCTTGGGAAAGAAAAATGGAGCTGGAGGAATCAGGCTCCCTGACTTCAGACTATACTACAAAGCTACAGTAATCATGACAGTGTGGTACTGGCACAAAAACAGAAATATAGATCAATGGAACAGGATAGAAAACCCAGAGATAAACCCACGCACATATGGTCACCTTATTTTTGATAAAGGAGGCAAGAATATACAATGGAGAAAAGACAGCCTCTTCATTAAGTGGTGCTGGGAAAACTGGACAGTTACATGTAAAAGAATGAAATTAAGATGCTCCCTAATACCATACACAAAAATAAACTCAAAATGGATTAAAGACCTAAATGTAAGGCCAGACATTATAAAACTCTTAGAGGAAAACATAGGCAGAACACTCTATGACATAAATCACAGCAAGATCCTTTTTTACCCACCTCCTAGAGAAATGAAAATAAAAACAAAGAAAAACAAATGGGACCTAATGAAACTTAAAAGCTTTTGCACAGCAAAGGAAACCATAAACAAGATGAAAAGACAACCCTTAGAATGGGAGAAAATGTTTGCAAACGAAGCAACTGACAAAGGATTAATTTCCAAATTTTGCAAGCAGCTCATGCAGCTCAATATCAAAAAAACAAACAACCCATTCCAAAAATGGGCAGGTGACCTAAATAGACATTTCCCCAAAGAATATGTACAGATTGCCAACAAACACATGAAAGGATGCTCAACATCACTAATCATTAGAGAAATGCAAATCAAAACTACAGTGAGGTATCACCTCACACCAGTCAGAATGGCCACTCTCAAAAAATCTACAAACAATAAATGCTGGAGAGGGTGTGGAGAAAAGGGAACCTTCTTGCACTGTTGGTGGGAATGTAAATTGATACAGCCACTATGGAGAACAGTATGGAGGTTCCTTAGAAAAGTAAAAATAGAACTACCATATGACCCAGCAATCCCACTACTGGGCATATACCCTGAGAAAATCATAATTCAACAAGAGTCATGTACCACAATGTTCATTGCAACTCTATTTACAATAGCCAGGACATGGATGCAACCTAAGTGTCCATCGACAGATGAATGGATAAAGAAGATGGGGCACATATATACAATGGAATATTACTCAGCCATAAAAAGAAGCAAAATTGAGTTATTTGTAGTGAGGTGGATGGACCTAGAGACTGTCATACAGAGTGAAGTCAGAAAGAGAAAAACAAATACATTATGCTAACACATATATATGGAATCTAATAAAAAAAAAATTGGTTCTGAAGAACCTAGGGGCAGGACAGGAATAAAGACACAGACGTAGAGAATGGACTTGAGGACACAGGGAGGGGGAAGGATAAGCTGGGACGAAGTGAGAGAGTGACATGGACATATATACACTACCAAATGTAAAATAGATAGCTAGTGGGAAGCAGCCACATAGCACAGGGAGATCAGCTTGGTGCTTTGTGACCACCTAGAGGGGTGGGATAGGGAGGGTGGGAGGGAGACGCGAGAGGGCGGGTATATGGGGATATATGTATATGTATAGCTGATTCACTTTGTTATAAAGCAGAAACTAACACACCATTGTAAAGCAATTATACTCCAATAAAGATGTTTAAAAAAATAAAAAATAAAAATAAAAAAAGAATGCAGGGCAGGAAAAGAAAATTTATCAAACAATATTACTGTGAAACCCTTATGTTCTTACCTGTAACATTTTCATCTTACAACAGGTTTTTTCTCTGAAAGATTGGGCCTAAAGCAAGATTCTCTGATTCTAACATATCTCCATTCATCCCATTTTTTATTTCTCAGAATACAAGAAATGTTTATAAGATATTTTCTCTGTACTTGTATCAAAGCCAAACGTGAGGACATAGCTATCTCCTGCTTCTCAAAGGCAGCAGAGAAAATGAAAAGGGAAGCCTGCAGTCATCGTTGCTGAATCTCACCTGTTTTCTCTGCCCCGACCTCACTGTCTCCATTAGCACTCCTCTGTCAGCATCCATACAGCTATGATATGGTTTTATGATGTCTTGTCTGTGCTTTCAAAGGCCATTGGTGCAGTTTTGCCCATCTCTTCTTTGGGGACTGAGAGTGGGCCTTCTGTTTCCTCGTAACTTGGACAATAGCCAATACAGTACAGGCCAACTTGACAGACAGCCTGGCTCCCTGCGACCTGACCTGAGGGCCAGAAACACTGAGGAGACAGAACTGGGCAACTGGGGATTCGTGCACCCCATAAACAGACATCTGTTGCTCCTACCCTCTAGTCAAGCTGGACGATCCAGTGTTTCCCAAACACAGCCTGTGCTTTCCCACGTCCACATTTAATTATGTTACTTTGCCTATGATGCCCTGCCCCTGCTTGTCAATATTTTATCATCTTTCAAAGATGTCTCCAGTGCCAGCCACCACCCTGAGATTTGTGCGTTTCTTGCAAAATTTTGTCAGCTGTCTCCCCTGTGAATCTCTATGGCTCTTGATTCATTGCCCTCTTAGGTAACTTGACACATTCTTTCTTGTATACACTTGTTTACTTATTTCCCTATTGTTTGGGCCCTCTAGTAAGAGACATTAGCTGTATAACCTTGGACAACTTATTTAACCCCACTAACTTTTTTTTGGCTCATTAAATGAGGATTACAATAGTAAACCTATCTCATAAAATCATTTTGAGGGTAAAATAAATTAACTTAAGTACAGAACTTAGACCAGTATCTAGTACATTGTAAATGTTATGTAAGTTATTATTTTTAATAATAATATCAATACTATTGTACCTATCATATGTATATAAATATGTATGTGGATGTCTGTGTTTTTTAAGAGAAACAACTTATCCTTCATTATATTCCCATTGCCTAATCTAGTTTCTGATGTTTAGTAAGCTCTGAATTAATGTTTTTAAATAAGTAAATGAAAAAATAAAGCCCCATTGCCATTGTTGCAATTCTCTAGAGATTGAATTTTGCCTAAACTGAGATGACATTGCTTTAGTATGATGAATTTCTAAGCAATTCAATGTTTTAGTGAGGAACATATCTTTTTAAAACTTCAAAATGTCCTCAAACACAGGGTATAATATGTAATTTTTTATTCATTCACTTAGCTCAGCTGTTAATTTTTTATTCATTCACCTAGCTCAACTGTTAATAAATGCAAATCTCAGATAAAGTAACTCAATCCTTAACTTACTGTTTTAACTACATGGTCCATAACAATGTAAAGTGGTTCAAATATCTAAACAGAATGCTAATATGTAACGCTAGAAAGCTAGTTGACCTAGTGATTCAATAATTATATTTGTACGTGCTAACTCATTGTTGGTTTCTATAGATTTTTATCCTAAATAGTTTCAGTGGCACTTGCAAACAAAATGAGTAACATTAAATCCACTATCTATTTGCATATGAATTTCTTTTTTATTTTTAATGGACTTATTTTTTAGAGCAGTTTTAGGTTTACAACAAAACTGAGAGCAAGGTACAGAAATATTCCATATATCCCTGCTTCTGCACATACATACTCTCCCCCATTATCAACATCACTCACCAAAATGGTACCTTTTTTTTACCAAGGGTGAACCTAATTTGATACATCATAATCACCCAGAATCCATAGTGTACCTTAGGTTTCCTACACTCTTGGGGTTGTACATTCCATGGGTTTGGACAAAAGTATAATAACCTATATCCAAGATGAGAATATAATACCAAGTATTTTCATTGCCCTAAAAATCTCTGTGTTCTGATTATTCATCTCTCTCCCCACCCCACCCTTGGCAACCACTGATCTTTTTATTGTCTCCATAGTTTTGCTTTTTCCAGAATGTCATATAGTTGGAATCATACAGAATGTAACCCTTTCAGATTGGCTTCTTTCAATAATATGCATATAAGGTTCCTCCATGTCTTTTCATGGCTTAATAGCTCATGTCTTTTTAGCACTGAATAATGTTCTATTTTCTGGATGTACCACATTTTATTCACTCATGCACCTACTGAAGGACATCTTGGTTGCTTCCAAGTTTTGGCAATAATGAATAAAACTGCTATAAACATCATGTGCAGGTTTTTGTGTGGACATAAGTTTTCAACTTCCTTGGGCAAATACCAATGAGTGACATTGCTGGATTGTATGGTAAGAGTATGTTTACCTCTGTAAGAAGCTGCCAAACTGTCTTCCAAAGTGGCTGTACCATTTTGCATTCCTATCAGCAAAGATAGAGTTCTTGTTTCTCCACATAATTGTCAGCATTCGGTGTTGCTAGTGTTCCAGATTTTGGCCATTCTAATAGGTGTGTAGTATTATCTCATTGTTGTTTTAATTTGCATTTCCTGGATAACATATAGAAAAGATGTGAACCATTTTCTCATGTGCCTGTTTCCCACCTGCGTATCTTCTTTGGTGAGGTGTCTGTTAAAATCTTTGGCCCATTTTTTAATTGGTTTATTTTCTTATTGAATTTTAAGAGTTCTTTGTATATTTTGGATAACAGACCTTTATCAGATGTATCTTTTGCAAATATTTTCTCCCAGTCTGTGGCTTGTCTTCTGTTTCTCTTGATTTTGTCTTTTGCAAAGCAGAAGTTTTTAATTTTAATGAAGTTCAGGTTATTAACTATTTTTTTCATGGATCATGCCTTTGGTGTTATATCTAAAAGGTATCACCATGCCCAAAATCATCTAAGTTTTTCCTGTTATCTTCTATGAGTTTTATAATTTTGCATTTTACTTTTAGGTCTATGATCCATTTGGGGTTAACTTTTGTGAAGGGTATAAAGTCTGTGTCTAGACTCACGCTCTGCATGTGGATGCCCATTTGTTCCAGTACCGTTGGTTGAAGAGACTCTGTTTGCTCCATTGTATTGCCTTTGTTGCTTTGTCAAAGATGAGTTGACCATATGTATAGGGAAATTTATTTTTAATTTAAGGAGCTATTTTAAACTTTATATATTCTACTGTGAAACCATTCTTCAGGCAAATGTCATGGTGTGCTCTCTGGAAATGAAAACTGTCTACATTTAGAACCAGAAAAATCTTTCTCAAAAGATACGTAAAGCTGAAGATAAACTGCATTAGACAAATTTATCTAAACTTCATGTAAGGTTACACACTCATGGAGTTACTTCTAGTGAAAATGGATATTAGACACATCCTGATTTCCATTAGACTAGCTCTGATTTCCTTTAGACTATGAATTTGAAGATTAGGAATTATTTTCACAAGTGACTGAAATCTGCCAAGTAAATCACTGGAAGCTTGAAAATGCTAAGCTACTGCCTCACAAGACAGTTTGCAATTCTCAGTGGCAGAATGAAGTGGGATGAGGCTCTTTTTACAGTAATTATAGAATATAATCAGCAGCACCCTTAGTATTTTGGTTGGGGACCCCACAAAATAAAATTTATTTCAAGTTAAAAGATTTCTGGGCTAAAGAAAATGATGTTTTTCTCCCAAAGTGAACTTACTGGTTTTATTGATTCTCTTCTATTTTGATTTTACATGCTGGTGTAGGGGAAATACGTTTCTTTAATATATAACAGTGTTGTTTTTCCTACCACAGAAGTTTTCCATTTTATTTTACCTTAAATGCATGGCAAATTTACTTTCAACAGGTTTGTTCTACTTTTAACTTATCAAATCTATTCTACTACAGCTTTGGGTTGTTTTTGGTACATAAAAATATATTTTTGTCTAATTTTCCTTAAATAGATCTATATTTAGGTAAGATCTAAGTGTCCATCCTGCTAATGTACTCATCAAAATTAAGTGGAATGATAAAGGTCTTCTGATAAATGATTCAAATGGAATCTAGTAAATTGAGAGGGGTGAAAATGGCTTTTAATAAGCAAAATTATTTATTGAGGGTACATATGTGTCTCCCAGGTTTCTCTGATTATGAGATACTGCTCTGCTACTAAATAATATTGATAGTGTTGCTAGTTCAATTCCACAGTTTAAGTGTAAAATTGTAAAATGGGGATACTTAAGAGTATTATGGTGTGTTGCCATATATCAAAAATAATATTAAATCCACATATATAAAATAAGTATTAACACTTTTATCTCTAGTGACTTTTCCCCATAAGAACAGCCTCTTCTGAATTGTAACCTGCCTTTTATTTGCCATCCCACCATGTCTTCATTAATTTATGATTCACCTTTTCTGACTGTTGATCTTTCATGTTTTAAATTCTCTGATCAATAGAATTGACTCTTCTAATTCTGTATTTTAAGCTAGAGATTATTCCAGCCATATAAATTCCTACTGGGGATAGATTTGCAACAGTATAAGCTTTAAGAATCTTTATATTTAACTTGTTCAAAAAACACTTATTTTGTGATAGTAATAATGTAAACTAAAAGGGTCTTTTGTCTCATTTGTCAAATAACACTTATTATCTAGCAACTGAAGAGTATAATCTTTGTGGGAAATTGCTGGGTCTCTAAGTGGTGTTTTACGTTTGCTTCTGGCTTAGAGTTCAGAAACCACTTGCTTTTCTGTTTTTAGATAAATGACACGTGCAACAACTGTGATGATGACAATGGTAACCTTTTATTACTCAGACTGGATTTTTCCATTTCATTCTCTTTGACCCTCACTCAAGTTATCAAAGGCTCAGAAAAAAAGAAAAAAAAGGTGGCTCTTAGTAATAGTCAACATAAATGTAAACCCAGCTACCTCTTCACTGACTCCTATCTGCCAACTTAGAAACATGCAAATGTATCAATTATTTAGTTTCCATTTAGTTTTGCTCCAAATGAAAGCATTTTTTTAATGTGATTTAATTGGAGTATTTAAAACACCATAATGATTTATAATTTTAACATAGTGGTATTTTGTGTTTCCTCTACAGAATTTTACCTTTTTTTATCTTATGCTTTTGAAACTAACACCAATTTCAAGATTTTAGAAATGTCAGTAGCAAAGCTTTACACCAGTGTCTGGTATATGCTATTGTTCTTATTATAGGAATAGAAGATCAGAGTTAAGGTAATTAATGCAGCAGTCAGGTTCAGGTTTCATTAAAGCCAAGTTCTTCAATCAGTTCTTGACTATTCAACTTTGTACTCTGTATCTCATCCATGGCCAATTTCTCCTTCCCTACTCTTGGTACACCCAGGAAGAAACACCTTTCTGAATTAGCACCTGTCCTCCCTCACATCATTTTATGCTGAAAGAAGGCAAACTAGTTTTAACATTAGTCTAAAAAAGTCTTCATTGTAATATGAACATTGTAAAATCAAATAAAAGTCATTTGGGAATTAAACACCATAGAATCATTTGAGAGACCCCTCTCCTCACCGACCCAGCTCTTAGGGTGTATTACATATCATAGTCTGTGGAAATGCTGCCCCAGGAGAATTTCAGTCTACAGCTTACACAACCATACCCAGAAGCCTTGATTAGTCTCCATTAGCTTAATTGGTCTGCTATTGATCCATCATCACATCCATCTTGTGACTCCTCACACTTGAAAACAGAGATAATTTTTTAAATCATTATAAGCTACAAAGACCACTATTTAGAGGTCTTTATTTTCATTCTTTACATTCCAGCTTGAACACAACTGACCTTTATTCAATATTAGAATTGAACATAAAGTTTGATGCAAACATAATTTAGTAATATGAAAAAATAGGGCAACACAAAAATTCATCCTGTACTAAAATAATGATCTTAATGAAGATGATACAGATACCAGTTGTTGAGTACTTTCTATGTGCCAAGTTCTATAATAAGTATTTGATATGTATTTTCTCATTTAATTTTCACAATAACACTGAGAGGTAAGGTACTTTTATGCTTATTTTTACATCTAGAGAGACCAAGAGAGAAGACTATGCTTAAACTCATGTAAATAGTAAATACAAGAGTAACATTTGAATCCAGATCTGTGTGACAATACATCTGGACTCAAAATCTTAACCTATATAACCTACATGTATTTTTAGATAGACTGGTTAACAGCAATATCAATCATCATCATCACCATCATCTGGAGATATCTCCAACACACCATAATTGGAGTAAAATAAACAAACGTTGACTCCACTCTTTCTATCAAACTTCACATGTTCTCCCCAAAATTCACCTATTTCTTTAATTGGGCAGCTTTGCTCTTTTGCCTTCTGCATATGGCTTAATCAATCTTGCTTTTGCTTGCACCATTCTCTTTACCAGGAACATCCACATCTTTCTTCTTCCATCAATTCATTTATTGTTTATCCATCTATGAGCTCAACCAGCACACATTAGCTGCTTAGGACTAGATTCAAAATTTACCTCTCAAAGTCTACCCATCCTTCAAATTCTAGCTCAAGTTATTCCACCTAGAACGATTTCATTCCTTTCATCTCCTATTACACCCTTTAGTCAAACCAAATACTTCAGGGACTACAGTTGTTTCAAGCATTTTACTTTTATTTTCCTTACTAAATATCCTGGGAACATATTATATGTTACATATTTTGTATACCCCTGGAAACTTGCATAGCATTAGGCACATAGAAAACATTTAATAAATTTTGATTGACCAAGGTTAGCAATAGTTCTACATGCTTGAAAATGTTAGATGACGTGTCTAGACTACACAGTAGGAATTTGCCAGGGCTGAGTTGTTGCACATTTTCATAAAGTCAACTGTACCAGAAACTCATTCCTCTTCAAAAATGTTTCAGTTGAGCTCTGAATACCATTCTGAAATTGAGGAAGGTTAATTAAGAATGATTCTCTGCCTCTTACTTTTGACCTTCGATTTGTGTGATTACACCCTCCTAATTTTCTCTGACATTTTTCTCTCTCTGTTTTTCTTTCTTGTACCAAACCTCTTCTTTCTGCTGTCTCTTCTCCATCTAACTTCATTTCTAAATAGTGGACAAAAGTATATGGTTTTTGTTTTCAGAGTATTTTTGAGAAGCACCTAATACCCAATTAATCCATTTGACTTCATGGAAACTTGTTTTAAATCTTTTCAATTGAGAAAAGAATATTGTAAAATTTGATTAATTTATAGTTTGACATTCAATTGCTTATATCTAATCACTTTTTTTGTTGTAAAGTTAATTTGGACTTTGTACTTAGTTATTCCAAAATCCAATTCTATCAACCTGTTTGTTTTTGTTTTTCTTTCTTTTCTTTTTTTTTTTTTAACATCTTTATTGGAGTATAATTGCTTTACAATGGTGTGTTAGTTTCTGCTTTATAACAAAGTGAATCAGTTATACATATACATATACCCCATATCTCTTCCCTCTTGCGTCTCCCTCCCTCCCACCCTCCCTATCCCACCCCCCGAGGCAGTCACAGAGCACTGAGCTGATCTCCCTGTGCTATGTGGCTGCTTCCCACTAGCTATCTGTTTTACATTTCGTAGTGTATATATGTCCATGCCACTCTCTCACTTTGTCCCAGCTTACCCGTCCCCCTCCCCATATCCTCAAGTCCATTCTCTAGTAGGTCTGTGTCTTTATTCCTGTCTTGCCCCTAGGTTCTTCATGACCATTTTTTTTTCTTTTTCAGATTCCATATATATGTGTTAGCATACGGTATTTGTTTTTCTCTTTCTGACTTACTTCACTCTGTATTACAGACTCTAGGTCCATCCACCTCACTACAGATAACTCAATTTCGTTTCTTTCTATGGCTGAGTAACATCCCATTGTATATATGTGCCACATCTTCTTTATCCATTCATCTGTCAATGGAAACGTAGGTTGCTTCCATGTCCTGGCTATTGTAAATACAGCTGCAATGAACATTGTGGTACATGACTCTTTTTGAATTATGGTTTTCTCAGGGTGTATGCCCAGTAGTGGGATTGCTGGGTCGTATGGTAGTTCTATTTTTAGTTCTTTAAGGAACCTCCATACTGTTCTCCATAGTGGCTGTATCAATTTACATTCCCACCAACAGTGCAAGAGGGTTCCTTTTTCTCCACACCCTCTCCAGCATTTATTGTTTGTAGATTTTTTGATGATAGCCATTCTGACCGGTGTGAGATGATATCTCATTGTAGTTTTGATTTGCATTTCTCTAATGATTAATGATGTTGAGCATTCTTTCATGTGTTTGTTGGCAATCTGTATGTCTTCTTTGGAGAAATGTCTATTTAGGTCTTCTGCCCATTTTTGGATTGGGTTGTTTGTTTTTTTGATATTGAGTTGCATGAGCTGCTTGTAAATTTTGGAGAGAAAAACCATATTATCATCACAATAGATGCAAAGAAAGCTTTTGACAAAATTCAACACCCATTTATGATAAAAAAAAACCCTCCAGAAAGTAGGCATCAAGGGAAGTTACCTCAACATAATAAAGGCCATATATGACAAACCCACAGACAACATCAGCCTCAATGGTGAAAAACTGAAAGCATTTCCACTAAGATCAGGAACAAGACAAGGTTGCCCACTCTCACCACTATTATTCAACATAGTTTTGGAAGTTTTAGCCACAGCAATCAGAGAAGAAAAAGAAATTAAAGGAATCCAAATCAGAAAAGAAGAATGAAGCTGTCACTGTTTGCAGATGACATGATACTATACATAGAGAATCCTAAAGATGCTACCAGAAAACTACTAGAACTAATCAATGAATTTGGTAAAGTAGCAGGATACAAAATTAATGCACAGAAATCTCTTACATTCCTATACACTAATGATGAAAAATCTGAAAGTGAAATTAAGAAAACACTCCCATTTACCACTGCAACAAAAAGAATAAAATAGCTAGTAATAAACCTACCTAAGGAGAAAAAAGACCTGTATGCAGAAAATTATAAGACATTGATGAAAGAAATTAAAGATGATACAAACAGATGGAGAGATATACCATGTTGTTGGATTGGAAGAATCAACATTGTGAAAATGACTCTACTACCCAAAGCAATCTACAGATTCAATGCAATCCCTATCAAACTACCAATGGCATTTTTCACAGAACTAGAACAAAAAATCTCACAATTTGTATGGAAACACAAAAGACCCCGAGTAGCCAAAGCAATCTTGAGAAAGAAAAACAGAGCTGGAGGATTCAGGCTCCCTGACTTCAGACTATACTACAAAGCTACAGTAATCAAAACAGTATGGTACTGGCACAAAAACAGAAATATAGATCAATGGAACAGGATAGAAAGCCCAGAGATAAACCCACGCACATATGGTCACCTTATTTTTGATAAAGGAGGCAAGCATATACAGTGGAGAAAAGACAGCCTCTTCAATAAGTGGCGCTGGGAAAAGTGGACAGCTACATGTAAAAGAATGAAATTAGAACACTACCTAACACCATACACAAAAATAAACTCAGAATGGATTGAAGACTTAAATGTAAGGCCAGACACTATTAAACTCTTATAAGAAAATATAGGCAGCACACTCCATGACATAAATCACAGCAAGATCCTTTTTGACTCACCTCCTAGAGAAATGGAAATAAAAACAAAAAAAAAAACAAATGGGACCTAATGAAACTTAAAAGCTTTTGCACAACAAAGGAAACCATAAACAAGACGAAAAGACAACACTTAGAATGGGGGAAAATATTTGCAAATGAAGCAACTGACAAAGTATCAACCTGTTTTCATAGTTAAAAGTCTTGTTGATCAAGTTAATAGTTTATTTGGACATCATACAATTAACTACTTCTGTTTTCTCAAGTTGGTAAACTTCTTAACTTCATAAAGATGTTGGAAGACTCACCATTTAATAGCCATGTGCCCAATATACTTTCCAGTGTTACATGAAGCAATGCAAAGGATATTCAAGATGTTGATATTATATCCTGACCCCAAAGTCTCATCTTAAATTGCATAGAAAAGGTGTTTTTAATGAGTGTACTCATCTTTAAATGGCAAGAGTTTTTTGGAGGAGTGTCCTGAAAAAGAACACTGTAGGCATTAGATCTGGTTACCAGATATCATTGAGTTGAACAAAAACTTACATGGTCATATTTGAACCCTTTCCTCCATCCTATGTTATTGAAGCTGTAAAAAAAAAAAAATAGCATCGATATTTCTTAAATATCCTCGATATTTATTAAATCAGCTTTCTCCATTAAATATTTTTTTTCACTGGTTTTCATTACCCTTCACTTTGACTATTAAAATACTCCCCTTTCCCTCATACCCACTGTTCCAGAATTATTTTTCTTTTTTAATTTATTTTATTTTTAATTGTTATTGGAGTATAGTTGATTTACAATGTTGTGTTAGTTTCAGGTGTACAGCAAAGTGAACCAGTTATACGCATACATATATCCACTCTTTTTTTTTTTAGATTCTTTTCCCATATAGGCCATTACAGAGTATTGAGTAGAGTTCCCTGTGCTATACAGCAGGTTCTTACTAGTTATCTATTTTATATATAGTAGTGTATATATGTCAATCCCAATCTCCCAATATATCCCTCCCCTTCTTATCCTCTGGTAACCATAAGTTTTTTTTCTACATCCGTGACTCTACTTCTGTTTTGTAAATAAGTTCATTTGTACCCTTTTTTTTAGATTCCACGTATAAGTCATGTCATATGATATTTATCTCTCTGTGTCTGACTTACTTCACTCAGTATGACAATCTGCTCTAGGTCCATCCATGTTGCCGCAAATGGCATTATTTCATTCTTTTTTATGGCTGAGTAATATTCTATTGTATATATGTACCACATCTTCTTTATCCATTCCTCCATTGATGGACATTTAGGTTGCTTCCATGTCCTGGCTATTGTAAATAGTGCTGCAATGAATATTGGGGTGCATGTATCCCGTTAAATTATAGTTTTCTCAGGGTGTATGCCAAGGAATGGGATTACTGGGTCATATGGTAGTTCTATTTTTAGTTTTTTAAGGAACGTCCATACTGTTCTCCATAGTGGTTGTACCAATTTACATTCCCACCAACAGTGCCGGAAGGTTCCCTTTTCTCCACACCCTCTCCAGCATTTATTGTTTGTAGATTTTTTGATGATGACCATTGTAGTTTTGATTTGAATTTCTCTAATAATTTGTGATGTTGAGCATCTTTTCATGGACTTTTTGGCCATCTGTATGTCTTCTTTGGAGAAGTATCTATTTAGATCTTCTGCCCATTTTTGACTGGGTTATTTGTTTTTTTGATATTGAACTACATGAGCTGTTTTTGTATTTTGGAGATTAATCCCTTGTTGGTTGCTTTGTTTGCAAATATTTTCTCCCATTCTGAGGGTTGTCTTTTCATTTTGTTTATGGTTTCCTTTACTGTGCAAAAGCTTTTAAATTTAATTAGATCCCATTTGTTTATTTTTGTTTTTATTTCCATTACTCTAGGAGGTGAATCAAAAAACATATTGCTGCAAATTATGTCAAAGAGTGTCCTGCCTATGTTTCCTCTAAGAGTTTTATAGTGTCCGGCCTTACATTTAGGTCTTTAATCCATTTTGAGTTTATTTTTGTGTATGGTGTTAGGGAGTGTTCTAATTTTATTCTTTTACTTGGAGCTGTCCAGTTTTCCCAGCACCACTTATTGAACAGACTGTCTTTTCTCCATTGTATATTCTTGCCTCCTTTGTCATAGATGAGGTGACCATAGGTGCGTGGGCTTATCTCTGGGCTTTCTGTCCTGTTCCATTGATCTATATTTCTGTTTTTGTGCCAGTACCATACTGTTTTGATTACTGTAGCTTTGTAGTATAGTCTGAAGTCAGGGAGCCTGATTCCTTCAGCTCTGTTTTTCTTTCTCAAGATTGCTTTGGCTATTCAGGGTCTTTTGTGCTTCCATACAAATTGTAAAATGTTTTGTTCTAGTTCTGTGAAAAATGCCATTGGTAGTTTGATAGGGATTGCATTGAATCTGTAGATTGCTTTGGGTAGTAGAGTCATTTTCACAATATTGATTCTTCCAATCCAAGAACATGGTATATCTCTCCATCTGTTTGTGTCATCTTTCATTTCTTTCATCAGTATCTTATAGTTTTCTGAGTACAGGTCTTTTTTCTCCTTAGGTAGGTTTATTACTAGGTATTTTATTCTTTTTGTTGCAGTGGTGAATGGGATTGTTTCCTTAATTTCTCTTTCTGATCTTTTGTTGTTAGTGTATAGGAATGCAAGAGATTTGTGTGCATTACTTTTGTATCCTGCAACTTTACCAGATTCACTCATTAGCTCTAGTAGTTTTCTGGTGGCATCTTTAGGATTCTCTATGTATAGTATCATGTCATCTGTAAACAGTGACAGTTTTACTTCTTCTCTTCCAATTTGGATTCCTTTTATTTCTTTTTCTTCTCTGATTGTCATGGCTAGGAGTTCCTAAACTATGTTGAAGAGTAGTGGTGAGAGTGGACATCCTTGTCTTATTCCTGATCTTAGAGGAAATGCTTTCAGTTTTTCACCATTGAAAATGATGTTTGCTGTGGGTTTATCATATATGGCCTTTATTATGTTGAGGTGTGTTCCCTCTATGCCCACTATCTGGAGAGTTTTTATCATAAATTGGTGTTGAATTTTGTCAAAAGCTTTTTCTGCATTTATTGAGATGATCATATGGTTTTTCTTCTTCAATTTGTTAATATGGTGTATCACATTGATTGAGTTGCATATATTGAAGAATCCTTGCATCCCTGCAATAAATCCCACTTGATCATGGTGTATGATCCTTTTAATGTGTTGTTGGATTCTGTTTGCTAGTATTTTGTTGAGGATTTTTGTGTCTATGTTCATCAGTGATCTTGGTCTGTAATTTTCTTTTTTTGTGATACCCTTGTCTGGTTTTGGTTTCAGGGTGATGGCAGCCTCATAGAGTGAGCTTGGGAGTGTTTCTTCCTGTGCAATTTTTTTAAGAGTCTGAGAAGGATAGGTGTTAGCTCTTCTCTAAATGTTTGATAGAATTTGCCTGTGAAGCCATCTGGCCCTGGGCTTTTGTTTGTTGGAAGATTTTTAATCACAGTTTCAATTTCAGTGCTTGTAACTGGTCTGTTCATACTTTCTATTTCTTCCTGGTTCAGTCTCGGAAGATTGTACCTTTCTAAGCATTTGTCCATTTCTTCCAGGTTGTCCATTTTATTGGCATATAGTTGCTTGTAGTAATCTCTCATGATCCTTTGTATTTCTGCAGTGTCAGTTGTAACTTCTCCTTTTTCATTTCTAATTTTATTGATTTGAGTCTTCTCCCTCTTTTTCTTGATGAGTCTAGCTCAAGGTTTATCAATTTTGTTTATCTTCTCAAAGAACCAGCTTTTAGTTTTATTTATCTTTGCTACTGTTTTCTTCGTTTCTATTTCTTTTAGTTATGCTCTGATCTTTATGATTTCTTTCCTTCTACTAACTGGGTTTTGTTTGTTCTTCTTTCTCTAGGTGCTCTAGGTATAAGTTTAGGTTGTTTATTGAGATTTTTCTTGTTTTTTGAGGTAAGATTGTATTGCTATAAACTTCCCTTTTAGAACTGCCTTTGTTGCATCTCCCATAGGTTTTAGGTCATCGTGTTTTCGTTGTCATTTGTTTCTAGTTATTTTTTATTTCCTCTTTGATTTCTTCAGTGATCCATTGGTTATTTAATAACATATTGTTTAGCCTCCATGAGTTTGTGTTTTTTATAGTTTTTTTCCTGTAATTGATTTCTTTGTTTTAATATTTATGTATTTTCTTTATTTTTTGGCTGCGTTGGGTCTTAGTTGTGGCATGCAGGATCTTCTCTGAGGCATGTGAGATCTTTCGTTGCAGCACGCAGTCTTTTTGTAGTGGCGCTTGGGCTTCTCTTTAGTTGTGGCGCACACGGGCTTTTCTCTAGTTGTGGCATGCAGGCTCCAGGGCGCATGGGTTCTGTAGTTGTGGCGCATGGGCTTCAGAGCACGTGGGCTCTGTAGTGGCAGCATGTGGGCTCTCTCATTGAGGTGCGCGAGCTCAGTAGTTGTGGCAGGCAGGCTTAGTTGCCCTGTGGCATGTGAGATCTTAGCTCCCCGACCAGGGGTCGAACCTGTGTTCCCACACTGGAAGGTGGATTCTCTACCATTGGGCCACCGGGGAAGTCCCTCCTGTAATTGATTTCTAATCTCATAACGTTGTGGTCAGAAAAGATGCTTGATGCTACATTTTAAAACTAACTTGCTTGGAGAACTATCTAAATTATTACATTTTTATTGTGGCACATGCTTTTAGCATTATATCAGTGTATGAACAAGAAAATAAACTAGACATCCACAGATTCCTTTCAGATTTTGGATTCCATAATTTTAAATGAAGATAACTGTTTTTTTACTTTTACAACTACCACCTTAACAGAGAAATGGATTTTAATTTTATCATTCACATTTTAGTGAAAGATGGCTGAATTTAAACCAAGCATATGGCCCAATAAAGGTTTTAGTACCTCACAAGTGCAACCACAACTGTGATGGATTAAAAACAAACATTATCACGATAGGACTAGAGTGTAGTTAAAAGGGTCAGGTGCCCAAGCTTGAAGTTCACAACTCTAGTTAGAGCTGATGGGCAGAGACTAAGACCAGAAGCTGTCAGCACCAGGACTGGAGCCCTATGTGTCACCACTCAGGGAGATTGGCTTGAGGGTGGTCTCAGGTTGAGAGAAGAGCTGGGTGAACACACTGAATGAGTAGAGGTCAGAACAAGAGATGTGCCAGCTACAGAAGCCAACCCTCAAGAATCTGTTTGAAAGCTAAATTTTTTCAGATTTGTTTTCCTAAGTTTGAGGAAATAGGTTTCAATATTCCTGCTGGTTTTTTCTCCCTTTTTACTAACTTTCAGATGAAACCATCACTTGTCCCCTTGGCACCTCTTCTTTTCACTGCACCAGATTGTTTTGTTGGTTACAATTAAAAAATTGAATTTCTCATTGTGTAGAATGAGACTTCTAACCTTTGTACACCTGGTCAAATTATCTTTTCATCACTTAATTTTTTATATTAAGATTCTGTCTTAAAAAACAGAGCATATATCCTCGGCTTATTCTAACAAAATTTTGGTCCATGCTAAGGAAAATGTCCACTTTTTCCCCATCTGAGTTTAACTGCTCCACAACTATTTGGTTCTTCCTCATTCCTCTTTCAATCACAGACAGAGTTCCTATTTAGTTTTTACATTCAGGATTCCATTTCCCATAATATAAACAGAAACTTTCATGAGGAATTACATAAGTCTGCTTCTAGGCCATATTCCTGGATGGCCTAAGGAAAAACAAATTCTCTTAAAAGATGTCATGAAATCTAAGATATACGTTTACAATATGACCTTGAAAAATTTTTTGAGACTTGTATGTTTGCTCTCATGCACAGCTTTTGTATAACTTTGTTCATTCTTAACATTTAGTAGGAAAAATCTTTACTATTTCAATTGGAATATTATTGCAGATTCTGAAGCCTAGTGCATTCATTTTGGGTAATGAATAAAATATTACAAGGTCAATTTGTTACTCTTCAGAGACATATATATATGTCTCTGAACAGACTGTCATGTGCTTTAAAGCTGGTAAAATCATTTATAATCAACACTGTGGAAAGTTGGACAAAAGTTGGGCTAATTACAATATCTTCAGAAGCTCATAAAAGCATTTAGAAACCAACTGCCATATGAAGATTGTTTTTATTCACTCCCTTAAAATCAGAATATTATGATTAATTTGTACTGTACTAGATGCCAAAGCCATGTGGAGCTTTATATACCTCAGTCAACAAGAAGTTCTTTTATCTTTGATAAGGAATGATTTAAATTTTATCAAACATTGTGTGCTACAAGGACTATCTACGGCCTAGAATATTACTCTGAGCATGTTCAGCTAATAGATTTTATTGTTTAAGCTGGATTTTTTTCATGTAGAGAAGTGGCAATCATGGCAAGTGTCAAGATAATTTTTTAATCCAATCTCCTCACCCAAAAAGCAAATGAATAAAACTTTTCCCTGATTATCTGGTTATTTCTTAATTTTACATTTCACCTGTAAGGATTGGGTTTATGGTAATGAAATAAATAAAATATTGTATTCTAATCATTTTATGATTTATTTCCCCTCCCAATAAAAATGGGATATTTTTGGAGAGTGCGAATTGTGTATCTTTTAAACTTTTAACTATTTACCTTAATTACTAATAGAGTATTTAGCACATAGTAGGCCTGCATAAATATTTGATAAATTAATGAATAAAGTCAGACTCTAGCCGCAGATAAAGAAACTTACTAAAGAATTAAATATTTCTTCCTCTGATTCTTATCATCTCTATTAGCTTGTAAATTATACAGATGTTTTTAATAATAAAATCATACTGCCACACTTCGATCAGAAAGTATATATTCCAGTTCTTTTTCTGTCACAGCAGAACGTCCAAAGGCACACAGTTCAGAAGAATTAAGTTAAATAATTATTGGCTCATTATTGATGATTCCCGCATCAAATCAGTGTGGTCACCGTGTTTGCTTAAGTGTGAATGACGAAAGGAAAATCTAACATATGTAGATTACATTTATTGAGCACTCACTATGTGGTAGATGTAATAATGTGTTTTGCTTACATTTTCTAATTTAACCTTCCCAGCAAATTGATAGTATAGATATTACTATCCATATTTTGCAGGATAGAATATTGAAATTTAGAGTAAAGTGCCCAATGTCACACAGCTAATAAATAATAGAACTACGATTTGTTCTTAGACGGACTTCAAAATCCATTCTCTGTCCACTGTACCACACAACAAAGTATTAAAGTGATTAGATGTCAGAGTGCCATCATACTTTTAAGCCATCACTGATTTCACCAGTTATTAATATATCATTAGATATAACACATTTTTCCAAAATAAATATGATTGTAAGTGTAAGGAATTCTAGTAAGACACAATTGTTTTTTAGTGTAAATATGTCGAAAGATCCTTTCATTCCTGAGAAAACAATTGCTTTCTATATAGCCTGATTATACAAAATATCAGTTTTACATAATATTTATGAAAGTGCCCAAATCAAATTTGGCTATTTTTTAAATTTGGAAGCCATTTCCTTCAAGACATTTTTAGGCTTGTGTGTTTGTTTGCACAAATGTCATAAAGTTTAAGTTATAACATAAAAATGATTCCATTATGTTTCAACCTCAGTATGTGACACACACACACCCCTACATACTTGCCCACAGACTCTTTATTAAGAGACTGATTTTGAACTCATAGTGTCTAGGCTTGTGAATAGTATAGAGGAAATTTTCACGTAATTCCTGAAATCTTTGTAAAGCATTCCTGTTATTCAACTAGTAAAAACTTCCTTGATGTGATTTTAAGAGTATTATGGATTTTTTTTAATGTATTCTTGATCTACCTTGTGAAATATAGAGGTCAGGCTAACTGAAAACAAAAAATGACCATATCAACAATGCTTTTAATACCAAAGCATACAAATACCAAGCATACAAATACCAACCATCAATATCAAGCATACAAATATCAACCAAATATCAATCTCCCTAGTAAAGTTACATGATTTTTTACATTAGCATTTAATTGAGTCCACAAAGGGGAAAATATAATTTAAATAGAAAATAATATGAAAAAGAATATATATATTCTGTTATATAGATTATATATATATTCTTTGATTTCCACTGGAATCTTGAAAATAAAAATCTCTTTAATATTTTTATAGTGAGCCTGATGCAGAAGCTCATTTTCTTTTTTTTAATTGAAGTATAGTTGATTTACAATGTCGTGTTAGTTCCTGGTGTACAGAAAAGTAATTTAAAGGGACATTCCAAACGTAGAGCCAATGGACTAATCATTTCAATTTTATTAAGAACAAAAGCATAAATCATTTGAATAATCACTTGGAGTTCATGGTAACGAAAGGTGACCTATGTTAATGCAACCAAGCTCCGTCTCTTTCTCTGCATGCTTTTGTACAAATAGAGCTGTCACTGGAGTTACTTAGCTTTCTCAACAAACACCAATATGTTCCACTACTTTAGACCCCATGCCTCCTTCAGAGATTATAAGCAAACACTAGCAATTCCAGAGGAAAAAAAGCGGGTTTCTATGCTTTCTCAGTAATTCTCCCTTCTAAGTGTAGTGGAACTGATTTCAGAAAGACAAACATAAATTCCCTTACTCAGTTTCCTTTTTCCTTTTAAAGATGGAAAATAAACCACTTTAAAATTTCACTGTCTTATACTGTGTTATAATGCTTGATGTAATTAAGAATATCTTTTGAACTGGTAAAAGATACCAGAAATGTTCAAAGGAAGCAAAGCTCATGGTTTTTAAAAGAAATAGTTGCCTTCATTTTTATTCAGGAGTTATTTATTGTAAAAATTTCATAATTATTGCTGTGAATCTTAAAGTAATTTCAAAAAAGTTCCATTTAAAAAGCTCTTTATTGTAAATGTTATATTGTTCCAGTTACACTTTTAATACCGTGTCATTGAAAAAATTATAGATGGCCCAAATATAATAGCTAAGACATGTAAGGTATTAGCTGTCAATTTGGTATGTGTGAAAATGCAGATTTATTAAGATTAATACATATTATTGAAACTTACATTCCTTTTTGTCCTCAGATCCAAGAAGTTAGCAGAAATAATGAGGAAGAAAATGACTATGAAGAGGATATTACCTCATTTTCTACATGTTCTCCTAGTAAGTGTTCCAATATGTTATGTACATAAACAACATTTGTATTAAGGTATGCGTGACTGATAAAGTAAAACTGAAGAGAGCATAGAAAAGCATGGAGAGCATGGAAAGACATTTAATTAACTGAATGACTTTTAGTGTATCATCTGGTAGAGATATTACTACATTATCTTGCTAATTTAAATATTTCTAATAAGTTCAGAGTTTAATAATCAAACCAGCAGTTTTTCCCACCCAAAGAGAATACACAAGTCAGGTTGATATAAATATTCTATTTGACAACTATATTTTTTCAGTTTTTTTTTAAACAAAGTCACATTCTTTTCAGACCTTGGTTTTCTCAGCTAGGAAATGAGAAGTTTGTATTAGGACTCTCTACGCTCCCTGCTGGCTGTAATAGAATGTAATTCTATATTCTAGAAAACTAATTGAGAGTCTTCCTCCGTGTACATAATGCCTATCATGCCTGTTTCCACTGGTATACAGCAGCTTGCTCACCATCTTCACCAGCAAGTCTGATAGGCATCTCCCACCCAACATTTCCAAATCTGAAAACCCTAATTCCCACCACTCCCAAATCTACTCTACCTGCTGACTTCCCCATCTCAGTAAATGAAGACTCCTTCCTTGTTCAATTCAGTCCAAAAACTTCAGTCACCCTTTTGTACTTTCTGTCCTACCCCGTATCCAATTTGTCAGATAGTACTGTGGACTGTACCTTCACAAAACAGCCAGACTTTCCTCACCCTTTCATTGTTACTTATCCTCGTCTGTGCTGTCATCTGCTCTCCCCTGGATTATTGCAATAGCACAGTGGCTCTCAATGAAGCACTATTTTCTAACCCCAACAGAGGATATTTGTCAATGAGTGGAGAGAATTTTTTTTTGTCATTATTTTGAGAAGGGAGTTTTGCTAGAAATACTGCTAAATATCCTGCAATGCACAGGATGTGCCCCCATGAAACACAGGATTATCTTGTCAAAAATGCCAGTAATATGCTGTTAAGAAACCCTGGAATAGCTTCCTCCCAATTTGCCCCTAATAGTCTATGCTTCAAAAAGGAACTAATCACTCTTCGGCTCCAAATTCTCCAATACCTTCCCATGGTACTTGTAATCCTTATCATCACCTATAAGGCCCTAGATAATCTTGATGGCCCCATCTCTGACCACTCTCCCGCTTGTTCACAGCCACAGTGACATCTCACACATCAAGCAGGCTCTTGCCTCAGGTCATTTGCACTTTGAACAGTTCGCAGTTGATGCTCCACTAAACGTTATTGACCGCCAGGCAAATAACATTAAACACAATGCCTTAACTAGCATACTTTGGCAAAATCGGTAAACTCTTCAAACAGTACTGCAGAACACAAAATTACGCTAAATATTAATGTAATAAATTGATGCACTGTTTTAAAGTTATACATTTTATTATCTTTTTACTGACTTAATGATTTGTTATAATTTTTAATGATAATGAAAGTGATGATAAAGGCCATCATTGATAATGACCATATATTTATCATGCCATTTAATCCTCTGAAGTACTACCTATAATAAGAAGACATTATTTCAGTTATTGGTACAGCACAGCCTCATTTCTACAGACAGTTTGGACCTGGAACTGTCTCATATACGAAACTCTGTGCAACTGGACTCAGGCCTCTGACTCTTTCGTTGGAGTGAGGGTGAAGCATAGAACACCCTAAGTCAGCAGATTTCCATTGGTATCACCATTGCTATGAAGCTTGCTAAAACTCACTGACCAACCACATCTGACTCTCCAGGGCTGTCTTCCAGGTTTGGGCATATTTGACAAGGACCAAGGAGACTCTGTTGCTTGCTTAGACAGTGTTTATGTAAAATATAAACACCAAATACATAAACATTAAGAGTGGCTACAAGTAATTGCCTGTAGCATGAATGTAATTCTAAGCTGATGATCGATTTTCCCAGACTGAAATAGCGAAGCCCCTTTGCAAGCATCAGCAATGATTTCTTTCCAGCCACTCCATCATTTACTCCATCAACATTTCTAGAGACTACTGTGTTTCAGGCTGTGTTTGGGGTTACAGCCAGAAAGCTGAATGAGGTCTGGGCAGAGATCTGTGCAAGAATGAAAGTCCACCTGTTCTACCCAGGCTGGTAATTAAAGAATCTTGGTTTGCAGTTCTAATACCGGCAGCTAGACGTTCCTTCTTTCTCACATGAAAGAAAGAGAGAAATTAAAAATAAAATTCATGTAGAAATATGTAGTACTGTCATGGGCATGATTTTCCCACATGACTAACTTTTGTCTCATTGCTGAAAAATGTCTACAGTGTAACTCTTCAATTAAAAGAAGATTCCTCTTTGTACTCTGCCATTTGCCTTCTTTAGCTATATTTTAGTTTAGCGACACTTTAAAACAACAATTATTTGCTTTTCTATTGCACTCATGACAGCAATTCCCATTTTCCCTCCAGTACAGAGATTCCAAAGTTCATTTTAAATTCGTATGATTACTTTATTTAGAGCAGAATTTCTATAAAGAAAATATAAAGAAAAAAGTTTTAAGATTTAAAGTTATTGCATTATAATATATTTTTTCTATTTTCTTCCTGAGTGGTTAGAGAGCATTTTACTGTGTACAGTATAAACACAAATAATGGAATCATGATTCTTAGAATGGAGGAAATTTGACTGAATCATTTGGTTAAGTTTCAGGACAGAAAAGATTTTTTGGTGAGAGAGCTGAGCCTTAGAAATATTTACTTACTATTGGTGATCTGGATGCCTTCCCCATCAAAAAATATTAACACTTTTCTCAAGTAATATTTTCAAGAATTAAGATGTCATCTGGTGATAAAGATGTTAAAATAATAACTAAATAAAAATCACAGATTCATTTTATTGCATTATTTACAGGCAAGTTAAGATTTTTGTTCCTTGCCTTTACCTTTTCCATCACTTACTTATTACGTATTAGGTTAGTTATATTGTTTTCTAATAAAAACATGGTAATGCAGTCATATATTGAATCTGCTTAAATAATAACTCTAGAGAATCAGAATATTTTTATATACATGTAGTATCAGAATATTATATATCATTATGTGTATGAAAGGGTCAAAAACTGAGGTAGCAAGATATAATGGAGCTTTCTTTGGTAAATATTATAAAAGCCCAAGAATGACTATTCACCCAAATTACGCATTTGTCAGCTTTCCCCTGTATCAGATCATAAAAGTTTAATTAACATTACCACCACTTCTGTACAAAGTTAGAAAATATGAAATGCCTCCAGATGGTGTGTTTACATGAAATCATACAATCTTCATCATAAGCAGCTATACAGAACCCAGCTCTCCATCATGAAAGCTGGCGGCCCTACAGGCAGAGGGCCGAAGGAGCAGAGGTGAATGAAACGGCAGAGGGAGAAAAAGAGCGTGAATCAGGCGCGGAGGCCAAGCACCGCCCACCAGAGGTCGACAGTGGGAGTGAGAACCAGTATGATGACTTGTACATGTTCATTCCTGGAGACAACCCAGAAAATAATTCCCGAGAGCCCCTCGTGAGCAGCAGACCACCTCTCCCTCCACCGCGACCTGTAACAGCGGCCTTCCAACTGGAAAAACCTCACTTCACATTACAAGGTAAGGTTAAGGTTAAAACAACAACTACAAAACTTTGACACGCTGACATAGCATATAGTGGCGAAGCCATACAAAGATCAACTTTTAAAACCCAGAGAAGCTTCCGTCCTGTTCTTTAACAACTAGGGCCTCAGAAATCAGGTAAGAGATACCTCCCACTAACTCCCTTCCTCCCTTCCTTTCTTCCTTCCTTCTTTCCTCCTTTCCTCTCTCTCTCTCTCTGCCCTCCCCCTTCACTATTCCTCGCTCCCATTCTTCCTCTCTCCCTCTCTCTTCTTCTTTCTTTTCTTTTCCAGGAAAAAAAAGTCTCATTACAAAACTTTCTGTAAATAAAGAAATAAAACTTGGAAGGAGTCTGTAATTCTTCACATAAAACGAACCTCAAGCATCATGTGGAAAAGTAAGCAACAACTTTGCTTTTAAAAAATACTCTCAGTTTTCTGACAAAAAAGAAAGGCTAATGTGTTACAGATTTGAAAATGACCTTGGACACTTCACTCAGTTGGTAGCTGCAGGGGAAGCAAGTGGTAAAGGGTCTATCACACGCTGCATTGAGACCAAAGTCAAAAAAATCTGTCTTGCTAAAGTGGAAGAACAACCGTTAAATGGCTGTGACAGCATTTGTTCCCAGATGCAGGAACTAAGGTGTGTAATGGGGGGGTGGGGGGTGGGAGTGGAGGGCAGGGAGCATCGAGAGAAGCTTCCACATGAGGCTTATCTGCCTGGAAGGTTCAACAGCCCGACAGACTTCCATGCTCACTCCTAGAGTCACCAATTACCACCCACTTTATTGATCACTATTTCATGTTTACTTTCCAAATTCATAAAATGGTCTTACAAAGAAAATTTAATAAGAAGGATGAAAGAAATATCTGTTATTAAAACCCCATTTGTCACTCTAGTTGTCAAGTCCTAAAAGGCTATATAAAGAAGTCTATAAAGACTGTTTTAAAAGTGAATTTTGAAGCTATGAAATTTAGCATTTGTGTCCTTGAAGGCCTTATCTCTATAAAAGTTCAAGTTGATTAACGTGAAACTTTGCTAAGATTATGCACTATATTTAGAGATGGAAAGTACTGCTTAATGGAAAGTATGGGAAGCCTAATGGTACTTCTCTGATTCATTCACTCATTCAGCAAACATTTATTGATCACCTACTGTGCCAAGCTTTTACATACTGTTGAGATAGATCAAAGAAGTAGGGTTATCAATACTGGGAGCGAGGGAGAGATGTAGCTTAGTAGTACACTGACAACAAAATTCTAGTATATTTTTCTCACTTTTACAGATGTGGATAATTTTATATAATTATTAAAATTAATTATTAAGAAATTATTAAGAAAGCAAACTTGTCTTATATCAGGTTAAAGCTCTTAAAGGAGCTAATATTAATATATTTTTTCTAATGTCAATTTCCACATATGGTATGTTGGTTAGGAGGTCTAAAATTACTCCACAGAGAGTAATTTTCACCAGATACCTAGGACCAGAAGTATAATGTTGGCTAATACATCTTCTGAAAAGTACCAAATATAAAAAGCAAAATAATACAAAAACCCCTTCCTTTTATTTAAAAACTGTATTTTTACATTTTCAATGCAGCATTACTTTTAATATCATTTTTTTCGTAGTGCTAATATTGGAAGTAAATGGAAAGTAAAATGCCAATCTTTTTTCTTAAAATTCTTTGATTAAGTTCTTTGAAAGTAAGACTGGAAGCTACCACTTATTTTTTGCCAGAGACTTTGTTTGGGTTCTTTGACTTTAGCTAGTGATACCTTCAGGAATTGTTCTTTAAGAGTACCTTCCATATGCCCTCAAGTAACTGAAAAAGAGGGGCCACCTCATCAATGCCCTAAGCATCAAATTCCTTATGATGGATTTATGGACATAGTCATTGGAGAAAACAATAATATAGAACATTATAGAACACTTTTCAGTTTATAAAGAACATCCAGTCCTTTTATCTTCACAAGAAACTTTCAAGGCAACAATCATTATAATGTTCTTTTGACTAAGACCCAAGACCCTAGGGCCCGTAATTAGAATGTGTCAAATAATTCCATGAACAGGTTTCCTGGGCTTTTGGGATTCTTATCTTTCTTACACATTCTTTCCCAATTATTTCAAAAATTGGAATTATAGGAGTGATATATTTTAATCATTATTCATTAATGTACAACCTGAGTTGAGAAAACTCAGGTCCAACTCCAACATGAAAAGTACAATCTTATACACTGGGGAATGAAAAGTGAAATGTATTATTTCTAGTGCAAGCCCAACTTTAGAAAGAGTTGGGGAAGGACGTGGGTGGAGGAACAAAGAGAGTTAACAGCTCAGGAAGTCAGTTCATAAAAGTAAGATAGTTGACACATTCCACTAAAAATGAAACACTGTGCAAGTGTTTCCCACACACTTCATCTGGTTTCACCTGGGATGCTGTCAGTGAAACAGAAATCATGAAGTCAGAATCTCAAAACCGTATTATTCATAAGGGAAAAGGCAAGTCGTAGAGATTTTAAAGTTAATGCCAGGCATGTTGGCGTTCATACTTCTTGGGTTAAACTAACTGAAACAAGCTAAGACTCTGTTGAGAGATGATCTTGGACTCTCCTCTGGTCTCTCCTCATAAGCCTACCCAAAATAATTGCTGAATCTTCTTATAATAATATCCTTTTATTCTGCTCTAACAGCTTGTCTTTCTCCCTATCTCCTAAGTTTTTCCACTAAAATATCCATTAAGTAAACTAAAGTTATTGGTCAGATTCTCACCAAAGAGAAGGGAGACTAGTTCTCCTTTAGTTCATGGGCATGAATCTTAGAACAACACAGAAAATTAATGATTTTTCAGTCAATAACTGAAATCCTTTCCATTTTTATTGTTCTCAATAATACTTTAAGCAAAACACTTGTCAAAAGGGCACATTTTAAAAAAAATTTCTCATTGGTCTGGCAGAGAGAGCCATCCAAATTCTCTTCAACTTATTTATTGACACAGTATACAATATCTTTGTCTTCTAAATAAACTGCTGCTAGAATATTTTAATACATTCCTATAAAACTATGTAAAGATTTTATTGAATATAAAAACCATGAAAGACTGTTCTTTTCATATGAATTAATCTTCAGGCCATTGATTTTCCATGCCTTCTTTTATGTCATGAACCCTACTTTCAGTGTCCTTTATCAAAGAATGAGGTTAAGTTGGCTTATAGAAATCAAGAGAGCCAGAGTGAGACGTAGTGTAAGAAACCAAACAATGGTGGTTTTGGCTATTCCCCTCTGTCATTTTCAGAGAAATTGAATTTTAGGCAAAATACCCAGTTTAATCCCTATAAAAGGTAATATGACTTCAAATTAAAAAAAAAAAATCTAAGAGCATTATGCTTGAAAAACACAAGCTTTCAAAGCATTTGGAATTTGAGGTTTAGTTTTATAATTTGATTTCCTGATATTAAATCATTCATAAACTATGTGGAAACTATTTATATGCTTATTTATATATTTTCAAAGAAATCCAGGTCTTTCTTTAACAAACTTCTTCTGACAAATTAACAGTTACAAACTGCTGGAGGATATGTTAGTAAATTACATGGTTCACTTTTCTCTTTTTGGAATTTATAGGATACTATATAAATTGTTTGGGGGTGTGGTTCAAGCAAGTGACAGATGGACACCAATAATGCTTAAGGTATGAGTAACCACCATCTAAATGTTTCATAAGCAGGGAAAACATTGGAACGCCAAATGGAAAGAAGCCAAAGTTGGTGTGATTCCAGTGCAAGACATGAAACAGGAGGTGAACCCAGAGGAGAAGAAGAACAGAAAGAAGATGAAAAAGATCAGGAAGAGGAGGAAGACCCGTACACTTTTGCTGAGATTGATGACAATGAATATGACACGATACTGGCCAAGAGGAGTACAAAGAAAAAACTTGGAAGTCGGTCATTCATTATGAACAGACCTCCTGCTCCCACACCACGACCCACAAATATCCCTCCAAAAGAGGAAACTACACCTTATATAGCGCAAGGTAATTTGTTTTGTTGCTGCTGTTACTGTTTGTGTGTGTGTTTTTTGAGGGGTGGCCTCTTTTTGGGTGGGATCTAAAGTCCCAAAGATGAAAAGCATCTTTTCGAGTCATAGGTAAGCTGTATTGGACCATTTTTAAATTTAAAAATATGATGAATAAAGAAAATAAGAACAATATGTAGGGCTCTGGTTTGTAATTGTTGATTAAGGAGGATAATTTTGACAAACCATCCAAAGAGCATGAAACCATAATATGTGTGGAGAAATACTGTTTGATGCTTCTTCCATAATTCTGTACGAGGGAAGCTCAACACCTGTGAATAATGTGCAACACAAGAAGAGAAGGTAGGTACTTTACTTTTTGCCCCTCATTCCATTTAAGATAACTTTAAAACCCTAAACAGTTTTGAGTACTAGAATCTTAGATATGCAACCCCAGTTCCTCTGATAATTGCACTTCACCCCAATGATTAAGATTCACTTCATCCATGATAGACTTTCTACTTCATTTTAGACTTCAGTTCTCCTTTCTCATCTCAGTTAAATCTAAATAAAAAACTAGCAAATCCCTAGAGCTTTTTTATATCTGTAACCCCAGCAGGATATACTGACTTTGCTGTTCTTTCCTAACACTCTTGTATTCTCTGGTTTGGTGTACTCCATGAGTCCCTAGTGTCTAAGACATGACTTTTATTCATCAGTGTATCACAGGCACATGCACTGAGTGTCTTTGGGGGTTAAGGTACCATCCTAGAGACTGAGAATGTAGAATAAAACAATGTCTGCATCCTTGAGGAGTTCTAGGCAACAGCTATGCAAATAAATATACAGTACAATTTGACCCTTTATTAGAGATTTTTGAACAAAATGTTTGGAATCAAACAAATTTTGGGGTGACAACTAAAGCTGAGAGGCAATATATTATACATTCAAATAGCCTAAACCGGGTACTCAAACAGAGTATTTAAATATATACCACAAATCCACTCAAAAAGAACACAGTTACTCATCTGTGCTTAACATGTTCAAAAGAAACCATTCTATTGTTTAAGCGGTATGTGTTGAGAAGTTTGTATAAGAAAATTTAGCAAGTTTTTTACCAATGTACTAGATACCTACTTAACAGTGATCTACTGCTGATAATGTTCAATACACTATTATAAAAAAGGAAACAATAACAAATTAATAAAGGTTTCAGCTAAAACAAAATGTCAGCTGGAACAATTATCTAGATTATTAAGGGAGGGAATAAGCTGTAATTAGAACTTCTCAGACTGTCTACCATAGTGGCTCTAGGATATTACAGTCAGGCCTTCATATCCGTGGATTCCACATCTGAGGATTCAACCAACTGCACATAGAAAATATTCAATAAAAGAAAATTCCAGAAAGTACCACAAAGCAAATCTGCCTCCAGGGCAACTGCTTACATAACATTTATATTGTATTTACAACTATTTTTATAGCATTTACATTGCATTAAGTATTATAAGTAATCTAGAGTGATTTAAAGTATACGAGAGGATGTGCAGAGGTTATCGGCAAATACTATACCATTTTAGAAAAGAGACTTGAGCATCTGCGGATTTTGGTATGGGGGAGGGGTGTCCTGGAACCAATTCCCTGCAGATGCCAAGGGACAACTGTACTAGCTCTTTGACAAGGTTACTAAATCCCAATAAATAATTTTGAAGAGGGAAGTTAGATATATAACTCAATAAAAGAATTTAGTTATATTCTGGAAAATTTTGAAGAGGTACATCATCTTCTGTATCTCAATCTCTAGGGAGTTCTCAGGACCACAATATAGACTCCCATGTTGCGTTTCTCTGCTTTTTGCTCTTTATCTTGTCATCCTTCTATCAACTGTCATATTCTTATTTTCCACGAGTGCATTCTTGTTTTCCGTTTGTTCTTGTTCTATATCATTCTTTTCTCTTTCTTTAGTGGTGGTGCAGGCAATGAAGTTCAATATCTTTGTCATGGCTTTTGTTTCATTTTGCTTTGATTTGAGTTTTTAAATTTCTGTGATTTTTATTTTTCTTTAGTTCTCATATTGTCTCTATTATTTTGCTTGTTGTTTGTTTGTTTCGTCTGGAATGCTTGATACCCCCATAAAATATCTGACTATTCTTAGTGATGCTTTCATGTTTAAGAATGAAGCACCAAAAATCTGAACGGAAACTCTACTTGCTAACTTGTGGACTGCACTGTAGGGTAATGAGGTAACCAGCTTTTTCACGGAATTACCCCAAAGTGTTAGTTTAGAAAGATCTATTCTCTACGTTTTTCAATATGTCTAGAATAAATTCCAACTAACTCTAACCTACATTTACGTACCTGGTTGCCAGCACACTGATATCAGAGTGTGGGAAAAAGACTGGGAAATTTCACCACTCAGAGTGCACTATTTAACTTGTTCTCCCTGTGTTCAGTCCAGTGTATAACTCCTTCCACCCACTGTGCCTTGTGTGCCATGGTCAGAACTACTTCTATTCAATTTCTCCAAGGACAAACTGTCCATCATAGATGATTGCCTCATTTCATTAGAGAAGGAATTAGAGACAATGACTGCTTTAGACTGTCAACCAAGCCCCATATTAAATAAGAGAATTGAGATGGTTTTCCTCCTCATTCATATATTTATTAATTACATAAAGATTTATTGAGTACCAAATGATAAAGTCTTTCTGTGTGTTAATTATGTAAATCCCCTACATAACAGTGGTACAATTTGTCATTTATACACACACACACACACACACACACACACACAGGAACTTTAAAGAATCTTAGAAATCTTGAGTTTCTAAGAACTTTTAAAGGCTATTTATCTCATCCCAAGCCCAACACCCTTCAACATTTACAAGAAATCTTTCATTCAATTACACAATCTAATTTGTTCTCACAACATTTGTGTTATATGCAGACAGGAATCAGTGTTACATTCTGTGATTTTGTTTTTGTTTTTGTTTTTGTTTTGCACCTAAGTATATAAAAGCACGTATGGTTATTTTCTCCATATTTCAGATCAGTAGCAAAAACTGAACTGTAAATGAGGTCATCAAAGTCCCTTTCCATTATTTCTTCCTTTTCTCTTTCACTGGAATATACTTGCTTGCTTCTCCCTTTTATGCTATTGATTGTTGATCATTCTGTTCTCACATTAGTAAAACATTACCTCATCAGCCAATTCTTTTGTGATGTTCTTTGCATTTCACAGGGTAAATGTCTTTCATCACGGCTTCCTTTTTTCTTTCCTAGCTCAGGCAAATCTATTAAATAGAATATCCACCATTTCCCAGAAAGCCATCCATTCAATTAGAAGAACATTAATTTACCCCAATTCTTGCCAGAGCACAGAAGTTGTAGCAGAATGCTGGCACATCCAGGGTGTGTTAAAGTAGCCAGAAGAGAAGGATGTGGAGTAGGGGATGGAAAAAGAGTGCAGGATGCATAATCCCAACTTATATTTCAGAAACTCAAGAAAGTTATAGCAAAGTGACTAGGCAAATAAACCAGAGAGATACAGGAAAATCATGTTGGCTTTTGTGAGATAATGGGATATATATATATATATATATATATATATACACACACACACATATATGTATATATTCCATTACATATATATATATATATATGTATTCCAAACCTATATATATATAGGTTTCTACCCTCAGTTCCTGACACAGAGGTCCTGAAACCCTTGTAATTTCCTGGGTGGTAGGAGTGTTTTTGTTATAATGAGGTGGCTCTGAGTGGACTCCTGGATGGCTCCTGGAGGAGGGTTAGTATGGGAAAGTCCAAGCAGTGATTAGAAGCTTGGAATTTTCAGCCCTAACCCTATTCTCTAGAGAAGAGCAAAGGGCTAAAAATGGAGTTAATGACCAATCATGCCTATATGAGGAAGCCTCAATAAGACCCTGATATTAGGGGTTTCCAGGAGCTTCCAGGTTGGCAAACAGGTCCACATAGGAACGGTGACACACCCAAGCTCCATGGGTACAGACTTACCTGTACTGGGGACTCCCAGACCTTGCCCTATACATCTCTTTATCTGGCTGTTCATCTGTATCCTTTATCATATTCTTTAAAATAAGTGTTTCCCTGAGTCCTATGAGCTACTCTAGCAAATTAATCAAACCTGAGGAGGGGGTTATGAGAATCTCCAATTTGTAACCCAATCAGACAGAAATTGTGGGTAACCTGGGAATCTACCACTTGGGATTGGCATCTGAAGTAGAGAGGAAGCAGGCTTGTGGGACTGAGCTCTTAGTCTGTGGGATCTGACACTACCTCCAGGTAGATATTCTCAGAATTGAATGAAATTAAATTCAATTGGAGGATATCCAAATGGTGTTGAAGGGCTGCTTGGTGGGGGAAAATCCGCACACATTTGATGACCAGAAGCGTCTGAAATGAAGTGTGAGAGTAGAGGAGACACACGGGAAAGAAAGGCCCAGGAGGAAAAGTGGGTTTTCCCAATGCTGCTTCGCAAGGAGGATTCAGATTCGCTGATATTACCTAAGCAAATAACTTCACATATCTGAGATGCAAATTCCTCATTGTAAGTTGGGAATAGAAATAACATCTACTTTAAGGATTGTTGTCATCTTTAAGTGAGATAAAATTAACAGCTACTCAACACAATACTTGGTATGTGATATACGCTCAATAGATAATAATTAAAAGCAATTCTACTTTGTCTTTCCTCAGTTTCTGGGCAGACGGTGACTTTGATTAACTTCAAATTCTAGAAGAAGTGTGTGCTTCCTAGATTCTGGGGAGTTAGAAGTTAAGGAAACTATTACAGATGGAATTGGGGTCAGGATATCCTTTCCTCTAAAGGAACAAGTTGGCTTAGTCTACTCCTTATGATAATAATTATTAGGCAACTTTCATGATAATTTCTAATTCATGAAATAACCCTGCATAGTTGGCATTAATAGGCTCATTTTAGAGATACGGAGGGAATTCCCTGGTGGTCCAGTGGTTAGGACTCCGTGCTTTCACTGCCGAGGGCCCTGGTTGGGGAACAAAGATCCCACAAGCTGCACGGCGTGGCCAAAAAAAAAAAAAAAAAAAAAAGAGGTACTTTTCCTAAAAAGCAAGGCATACAATAAATAAATAAATAAATAAATAAATAAATAAATAAATAATTTTAAAATAGAGATACGGAAACTGATGTTCAGTGAGTTTCAGTGTCTTGCCCATAATGATAAAACTAAGAAGGGGAAGATGTGTGATTTGGACCCGAGCCAGCTCAATCTGGCTACCACATTTGTACACATGGTAGGACAAATTTTCTTTCTCGATGTATTTATTTCTGGGTCATTAGTTAATATTTATTTCTTCCTTCTAACCCATAAGATCCATAAAAGAAGAGACCAATCATTTGTTTTTGCCCTTCAAAACCTCATCTGTTTTTGTATCTTTGGTGCCAAGCTCAGTGCTAAATTCATAGCAGAAACCATGAATATTTGATGAATATTAATTGAATGAGTACAAGGACGAATAAATGATAAAAGTAACAAGAACTACATCAATGTGGGTAGAATAGGAGACTTCACTAACACTACAGAGGATGGTGAGAAGAATATATCAATCTAGTAATTCCTAAATTTCCCCTCTTTTAAACCATCTAAGTACTCCTAATTTGAAGAGGGGATCCTGCACCTAAGGGGACAAAGTTCTAGGATATTCACTTATAGCTAAGCATTCTAACTGCTTTCACACAGCATAACATATCAGAGAGAAGCTCTATTTCCACCATCACCACCATCTCCTATCCCCAGAAATGTAACTTATTAATACAAAATTGAATCCATGGTTCATTTTATTAAGAGATATGTTTGTGGATTTTTTATTCCATTCTTGTTATACTAAACCTAATTTTATGTTAATAACCGTGAAAAGAATAACTCATTTTTCTTAAATGAAAAGTTTTTGAAGTCTGCCTGCTTTCAAAAATCATATTCTCTCCATCTTTTTCTCCCTATAATATTGGAAAGGATTAGGTTCATTAAGCTTCAAGAATATAGAGGAATTAACATGGATTTACAGTCCTTCTTAGTGACAAAATTCTTGATTTAAGACAAATCAAAGAAAGAAATGAGCACTTTTCATGGTATAGATAGATGGGTAGTAAAACTATATCCATAAATCATGCAAAGAGATGACTGCCTGTTTGGGAAAATTTTTCAACATCAAAGGACAATTTCCCATTTTCCCGTCACACAATTAATAAAACCAAGATCCCTCTTCAGAGTCCATGTTGCTGATTTGGGGTAGAATATAATTTCCCTTTCAATTTTCAATTGCTACTGAGTTGCCCTTGGCATTTTACAGTGCAACAAAGTTGTGTGCGACCTTTTTGAGAGCTACTCAGCTACTGGGACCCCAAAATGTCAAGTACAACTCAGTTGCTCTCAGAAATTTTCCACTTGCAATTCACTTGTACTTGAAATTGATCACATACAATGCAATGGAAATGCAACCAGAAAAAAAAAACCTTGTAGAATCTCTTAGGAAAATTAATCCATATCATTATAAATGGGGCAGAATGGATTGGCCTCTATCCTCATTAGTGAAGAAATATTGTCAAATGGATTAAAGTAAGCCTTAGATCAAGTGCCCTAGGTTCTACTCTCTGGCCCGGTGACCTTGTCCAAACCATGAGCTTTAGGACTTTGTATATATATCACAGGTGGTCTCAGGATAGAGGACATATTTATCATCTATTTGTAAGCCCCGTGTCCCTGCCTTCCCCGTCATCCTCTGCCTCCCTCCTTTTCCTGATAGAGTACTGGCACAGCTCTGACAAGGAGCAGTTGTTCAGACGTGCGCTCACATTGGGAATTCTGGTCTTTTTCCCCTTAACATACGTTGCTTCTAGAGTCTCTGTTAAATTTGTCTTTTAGTAGAAGCCCAATTGGCCTAGAGTAGCAGTTCTTAACGGGTGGTGATTTGCCTCCCAGGAGACATTTGGAGACATTTGGCAATGTTTAGAGACATTTTGATTGTCATGGCTAAGACAGTACTACTGGCATCTATGCTAGGCCACAAAACATGTCTCAACAAATTTAAGAGGATAGAAATTATATCAAGCATTTTTTCCAACCACAACGGTATGAAACTAGAAATCAGTTACAGGGGAGAAATGGGAAAAACACAAACATGTAGAGACTAAGCAACATGCTACTAAAAAAAACAATGGGTCAGTGAAGAAATCAAAGAGGAAGTCAGAAAATAAAATGAAATGAAAATAAAAACACAACTTTCCAAAATCTATGGGACACAGCAAAAGCAATTCTGAGAGGGAAGTTTATGGCAAAACAGGTCCACCTCAAGAAACAAGAAAATCTCAAATAAGCAGCCCTGTCCTTTTGAAATTTTCAATCTGCATTTTTGTAGTTTGAGTCTTATTGGCAGAACTAGTATTTAATGTTTGTTCAACGTGAACGTGACCAGATCCTACTGGTTACTTCTTAGGACAGCAATATTTCCTGATATAAGAGAAAAGAAAGAGGCCAGAGAAATTACTTTTGGTAATCACTAAGCATGAACCAAAAGGTGAACTCATCGCGGCTTCTAGAGTATTGAAGTGACTTCCTAACAACCCAAACCACTTCTCTTTGAAACAAAAGGAAAATTACCAGGGATGTTACTGGAGGAATGTCTACACTAATATCATTTTTTATTGAATACAAGTGTTCAAGAAGTAAAATCAAGCAGTGAGCACACATGAAATCATATGGGAGGAAACGAGCCCCTAGTCCAGTGCTCTGCAAGCAGTAGGTGTTCAATACATGTTGCCTGCCTGGTAGCAAAATGAAGAAAGACCAGCCTACCCAGTGGTGGAGTAGAGACTTTGCTAATAAACTCATTACAATGGCCTCAAGCTCTAATTACACAGAATTCCATAAACCGATTGCTCTCTTTCTCTCAATGTCCCAACTTCCTGGATAAGAAACATTTCAAGAATAGCAATATTCTTATTTGCATCAAAAAGGATAAATATGCAAATAAAAACAGTTTGTATTCTACTCTAATGAAAATTCAGTTCCTTAGAAGTAGAGAAAGTAATTTATAGCGCGATTTCCTGGTTTGGGAGAGGATTTTTATGGGAACACGTCTATCAGACTTAAAGTTTCCATTACAAACTGGAAAGAAAATTAATGTTTTCTCCTTAGGAAACCAAAGCATTCATTGATATTTCCACTGAATTAGAATTTCTATACTATTTTCCTTCATGCAGATGTTTACTTTCCAACTTCCCATCGCCACCAATCTCCCGAGTACACTAACCACATCCGTGACCTCATGTGTGCTGGCTGATCATTTGTAGATTCTCCCCTCCCACTCCCCAAAAAGAAGCCGCAACTCCTGACTATATGTCTGCAGTCAGTAAACTACTTTCAGGTGAAAGACCTTCATGTTATGTGTCTGATGTGACTATTTCTGTTTGTGGCCATGACACCCCTAGCGTGCCTATTCAAATGTGGTGACCTGTGTTTGATAAATTTGTTGAAATTGGCAACCCATAACTGTTGCTAACAGAATGAAATGGTGCTTTTAAGCTGACTGGAGTGCTCAGTCTATCTTGATCCATTTGCAAAGAGGCTACATCTCTTCTCTGAGCTTGGATTTGATTAGTCAGTATGACTACTCATAGGGTTAGAACATTCTGTTCCCTGCCTTCACTGGCTAGACAAAGGGCTTGTTTACACTGCTTTCCTTTACCTCACTCTGCCTTTTTGTAATTACCATTCACAGGGTGCAAACTGGGGGAACAAGGTAGGAAGAGTAAGGCTACAGAGGCTGCGTTATGACCCTTGCCCTTCCTGATTGTTTCTTATCTCTGCCCTCTCTCATGAGTAGGCCCTAATGACACATTTGACTTTTGCTTAAAATAATACACCAAAATGGAGGACAGTATGGAAACTGACCGCATTTTATTGACCTTTGCATCCTTAGGACCTAGCACAGCACTTAGCTACATAGTTAGCAATCTAATGAAAGTTTGCTGAGTGTTCAGTAAACATACTGCTGCTACCTATACTGAGGACCTGAGGCACAATACAGATTTGTATATTTCATTTTATGTCAAATCCCTAGTTTCAAGAATCATCATCAGTGATACGTAGGCAGCTCTAAACAGCATTTCACTTCACACTTCTAATGGGCATGGAACATCAAGGGGTTTGTGGTTTATAATTCATATCTTTATGAACGCATTTGGCTACGCATTACACAGACTTTCCATTAGCTTAGCCACTTATAAAATAATTCCAAATAAGCTTTATCAGATTTTCAAAGAAGGGCAGCCCTGGAAGAATCTGTTTGCTTGAAATAGGCCACTAATGAGGTTGACGTGAAGAACGTTCTTGCAGAAGCAACCTGGAAAGACAAATAGTGCAAGTGAATTCGTTATATTTCCCCTTCTCCTCCTCCTCTGCTCTTCTGATTGTTCTGCTTTGCTTAACATTTTGAACATTTAATACTATGCTAATTTTTTCCATTCAGTGTCATTTCTATTCTAGAGAAAATTTTATAGAAGTCATTCCACCAAATATTTAAAATAAATGGGGGTGATATTTGGGGCATTTGCATTGTTTGAGATTATTTTGAACCTCAAAAATTGTTTTTCTTTCTTTATGGACTTTTTTAATGTTTAAAGGTAGTGACAGCTACTAATAATGCATTCATTAGCCTTTCTCCTCAAATTCCAATTTTACGTAGGAAGAGAAAAATAAGGTTTCACTAGGGCAGAGTCATCAAAATTGACGTTATGTCATAATTGCCTTCATAGCATCATTTGAACGTTGACGCAATAAAATGCGGTCAAAAATAATATTCTCCAGGAATTCAAACACATAGGGACAGGACTGTCTCCGTATGTTATGAAAAACTAACATTGGTCTGTGATTTAACTTGCTAGTGTTTCTGTTAGTCTAAGCCCCCAGTAAAAAGAATCTCCCCCTCAAAGCATAGCATTCTATTTAAATTCATGTTCATTTGAGAATTCATCCAGGAACCATTTGGCCTGGAATGACTTGGGAAAAAAGAATTGGTAGCGTTTTGGAATATCAGAACTGAGTAAGACACTAGAGATCATCTCATCTAAGCCTTAACTTTATTGGCAAAGGAAATAAAGGCCCAGAAGGAGAAAGCCATTTTCCCATGTCATGCACGTTGATAATGTTAAGGCAAAACTATACCCCTTCCACTGTGCCAAGCAGATTAGCATTCTAATATATAGATTGTTTTTCAGTTGCTATATGTTTAGAACAGAGTCTCATCTTACCAAAAATCCTGTTGTATAAAGATACATACCTTCCATATATAAATCTGAATGATCCATACCCAGTGCTTGGTTCTCCCTATATCATGGATTTTATAGTTACCTCTCATAAATGTTGTGTGGGTGAGATGGTAAACATAAAATGTATAAAACTTTCTAGAACAAAGATTTCACTGGTAGAAGCAATTTAAATGTTTCAGCTAATATTCACTGCAAAAAGAAAGATTAACAAAGTCTGGAATTTTATATCTATGTATTCTTTTCCTAAGGCTAACAGAGCATGTGTCCTTGGTATGCATGTTTGCATCGGTGATCATTTGGATGGGCTAGCTCTTTCTTCAAGAAACAAGTTAATTCAGGTGTCTTCCCAAGATTAACTTATATTCAAAAACACCTCCCAACTTTCATAACAATGAGAAACAGTGTGTTTGGCAATATGCTAATTGCTAATTGAGTTCTTGTAAGGAAATGAGGCTTGTCTATAGGTGATAGGAGGGGAACAGTTGTAGTGGGTGGAGCTGGAGGTGAGTTAGGAGGGAATTTCAAGGGAGGTTATTGTGGTAGAGAGGATTTTTGTACTATGGGGCATGATTTAGTGCCCATCCTGCTCTTAATGAGTTCTGTTATCAGCACTTTCATCATCATTCTACTCAGAGCATCCTACTCTCCCACCCCAATTCTCCACCCCATCCCAGGCTGTTCTAGCTACAAACGCTGCTGAAATGTCAACAATAAAGAAATATGCTGCTGTCACTTCTTAATCTAGAAACTGAGCATGTTTACCTGTTTAATATTTACTGTATTTCACAAAGTCTGGACATGTGTTGTCAACAAATGTATTTCAATAAAATATAAGGTGTAAAATGATTTTTAACAAATGAATGCCAAAAAGCTGGAAAAAAACTCTAGTACTCCATAGCTTCAAAATTTATCAGAGTTCTTAAAACTTATCAATTAATATACTTTTTATTGGAAGAATTTATTTTCTGAATTTATCTTTGGATTCAGATTATTTCCCATATTAATGATGCCAGATTACAGCTTTTTTGTCTGAGACAGTCTCAATTACTATCTTAACAATATTGGCGAAAAAGCACAGAGTGTCTGCATGTTATTAAAATTTCAAAAGTGTTTTATTCTTTCAAGACTTTCAGAACTGGCCAATGAAAAAAGTCAAGCACCACTTATAAAAATGCTTTTATTATCCTAAAATATATTCACATACCATATATCCATCAGTATATTTTATTTGAGAAAAAATGTAAGCCACAAACCCAGAACTTGCCAGTAAGTTATATTTAGCATGTTTTCCAAATACTAACTTGAAGCAGAAACTTGATTTTCAACCAAAAATGTTATTTCATGTGTATAATTTCTCTTAAACACATCATAGTTTGAAAGTATATTCGCTTCTCCTGTTTGAAGGACAGAGCAGAGTACCCTTTTTCTTGACAACAGCTGGCAAAGTATATGTGCTTAATAAATAATTATTGATTTGATATGGCTTAGGGAACTTTCTTAAATTTGAAAAAAAATGCTATCTGGATTCATCACAGATATGACCTTGATATTATATTGGTTTAAAGAATAGTAAGACCAAAGGCAGAGATCCAAAATAACTGCTGGGCTGCATCTCCCAGGCAGAGTGCTGAAGCACCATCCACACTCTGGTGTGCCTCAGCCAGACTGTCCCAGGAACACCTGGGGAGCTGCCAAGAAGAACAGGAGACCCAAGCATGTCGGGAATGCCCTAAAGTTCTTTTTTAACCCCCTCTCTATAGCTCCTTCTTTATCTTTTTTTTTTTCTTTTGACAGAGCATACTTATTTTACAATTTCTTTCAGATTGTTTTATTACATCTAGTTCTTGGTATGCTGTTTTGCTAGGTTTGTCTCATTGTGGTTTGTCTCCTCATGTGATTTGTAACTTTTTTGATTGAAGTGTAGTTGATATATACAATATTCTATAAGTTACAGTTGATATGTACAATATTCTGTAAATTACAGTACAATATAGTGATTCACAATTTTTGAGTTAGACTCCATTTATAGTTATTATAAAATATTGGCTATATTCCCCGTGTTGTACAATATGTCCTCAGTTATGGATGAGAAGAGCATCAGTGCTGTGAAGAACCAAAGCAACAGTATGAAGTGCAAGGCTTGAGGGTCCAACTCAACATCTCCACTAACATCTCCACTATCATTGCAAAATTACGTAGCCCTTTCGTATGTTAGTTACTTCCACCTCTCTCATCTATAAACATATGACATCGGACTAAATCTCCAAGGCCTCTTTCAGTTCCCGAACCCTATAGTTTAGACTACCCATAAAAAATAAATGGAAGCCTGGGATATTCAGTTTCTAAAGTCAAGCTCTAAAGGCTATAGACTTCCTCGTTAACAAATACCAGAAGGTATACGGAACTTTGTGGGTGCTCAATAAATATTAAACAATCAATTTTATCTTTCATCTGCTGAATGGGATAATGCTGACTTGTCTCACAGAATTCCATGTAAGAAATAATCAATGAGAACAAAGTGCTTTTCAGATAATGAAGTAATTCGAATAAGCTGCTTTAATAGGTCTGAGGTCTAGCTAGATGATGCAAGAATAAAGTGTCTTTTTTATTATCACATCTGGGAATACAGCAGTCTTTTCATCTGTTTAAGAAGCAACAGTCTTTATCCTTGCTTATCACCAAAAAGTCAGCATGAGTAATTTCTGTGCAAATGGAATTTTTCATGTGATTTTAGCATTTATCACTTTTAACAAAATGCAGCTTTTATCTTTACCTGATATCAAAATGGAATCATATCTTGATTTAAACAGTTTAATGAGGCGTTCCATCAGCATTATACTACTCTGTGCAAAGAAAATGCTTTTTGAAATGACTGATAAGCTGCACAAATGAGAAAACTGTAAATTTAATAATCCTCCTACTCAAAAAATAATACAATTCAGGAATTGTTACTAAGGAAAATGAAGTATTGCATTTTAATTTCCTACAGTCTTCCACAGTATGTTCTTTTTTTATGTTTATGTTCAATAAATAATCTGTGTTCTATTTTTTACAGTGTTTCAACAAAAGACTGCCAGAAGACAATCTGATGGTGACAAGTTCCATGGTCCTAAGAAACAAGGTACTAACATGAACTTCAGTTTATTTAATAATCTCTAAGTAAGAGTTAAAGAAATCTTATGAATACTGAATAAAGTCTCCTGCGATAGAAGTAAATAATTGTGTACTTGGCTAATTTTACTGTTAAGTCAGTCAGTGTCTTACCCAAATATAATTTTTCCATAGTAAGATTAATGTAAGAAAATTATTTTAATTAACAAAGCCAAATTATTTTAATTAACAAAGGCAGGAATTTAACAAAGGCCTTACTAGGATATTTGCGGTGATGTTGATGATGTTGTTTGTTATCAGAGCTCCAGGAGGGTCAAGTAAGACGAATTCTCTAACATGCCTCAGAGACCTTTAGAGAGAAGCCTCTGGAACCTAACTTGGTAGGAGGGGCAGATGATTGATGCCCCCATGAAGGGGACCAGCATGGGTTTTCTGTGCTCTGCATTGAACTCCAGTCAAAGATTGTCTCACTATTCTCTTGCCTTAGGTACTGGGCCCACCATTTTTTGGAACAATTATTTGTCATGCAGAAAAGAGCTGAACACTGTAGCTCAGAGGCATCTCACACAGGAGGAATATTTTCCTCTTGCTCCATAAGGAGGCAGCTGCCTCCAGCCTTTCCTGACACACTTGGTTCCTATTGAAAAGAGGTCCTCTGGCAGGTTATTTATTATGATTTTTTTCTGATAATAAATCTTTGGTTAAAGTTCAAATATGAAAAACATAAAAGGTGGCAGAGGTGGAGGTAACACTGGATAACTCTGATAATCAATGAACATGCACAGATGCTTTTAACCTCAACCCACTTTTGAAATAACATCACTCCAAAGTAATATTACCTTGAAATTGTTACTCATAAATCATTGAGAGAGACATTAAAATAAAACAGGGAAGCTATTTCACCAGCAGCCACTGACCACTTCCATAGTCTCTTTGTGTGCCGTTGTGAAAATAGCAAAGTGCTGATTGCACCAACTTCTGACACCCACTGACCTATTAAATACAGAACCTCATGGACTTGCTCCTGGGATGCTATGGATCATCCTCCAAACAAAGGTGTGTCCTTAAATGAGTGATCATCACCCATCACTTCAAGTGGCATTTCTCACGGCAGCGAGGTTGTACTTAGATCATTCTTCCAATTAAGTATGTGGTGTTTGAATGCAGCACATGATGGACCTGAACTTCCAGTCTCCTACAAATCACTTGGATAGACTACTTATAAATTTGTATGCAAAAAACTCTCCTTATTGGACAATTTTTCATTTCTGGTGATTTCTTAGTTTGAAGGGAAAGATGTATCTTTTTAAGTCTACTATTAGCCTCCCACTGTGCCTTTAGCTCTCTCAAGAAATAAATGCAGAACTCCATGTGAGATCATTGTACAATTAGGATCAAACAGTTATTGAAGAATTAAAGTAGAGAAGATTATTCCTATCTGGACTCTTCCACATACCTCACAGAGCTTTGAAAAGAATAAAGAGAGGCGACGCTTTGAGCTCTTTGGGAGAAAGTTTCCCTAAAGCATTTTTAACAAATTATTCAATTATTATATTTTAATTAAATTACGTTAGAATTAAGAGGATGATGTGAAGAAGGCCACAGGAGATGAAAGAAGGGGACAAGTAACAAGTGTAATGAAGGGATCCTCAGAATGCCTGATCTGTCATCCTCTGGTTGTCCCACAGAGAGCAATATAAGAAAAGGCTGCTAATGTTTTTGAAGCTTAGAAGAAACCTATTAGTATTCTAACATATGTATAGAAAAAATAGTCCCTTCTGTACTCAGAATAAAGGGGAGGAGAGAATGGTGAAAGGAAACAAGAACCTAAGTTATAAAATATTTTACTGGATTAACATCTGTCCATATCTTGTTACTTAATTTGCTTCATCAAGATCAATGATGACCAGATTTTTTTAATTCTTGGGGGTTAGGATACTGAAAATTTTAATCAAATTTTTGTGTGAATTTTTCACTCTCTAGATATTTCAATCCAATTATTGATGATATTTTTGATTAGTCACCTTAGAGCAGTTCCCCTAGATTCCTTTAACTGTGGACATTAGTAATTCAGCAGAATGGAAAAGAATACTGTCCTGTTTTCAAAGAGTAGAGGAACATTGAAATGTTAGGGAAAAAAAAAACCTTCCTGATAAGTGCAGTCTGCAGGGAAATCAGAATCTAGCGTGAGAAAAAAATAATTAAGAATAATGGGGAAGGTTTTGAAATTAAAGAATTAAGTACCTAATGGACTTCCTCTGTCCAGCCATTTTTCTCTAAACCTTTTCAGATATTTATGACCATCCAGACCATGGGACATACTAGACAATCAAAACTACTTATTCCTAAATTAATGAATACTCTTCAAATACCCTGGGATTTCATGATGTAATAGGAAAAACAGTGCATGCTTCACCAATGATAATCTCTTTATTTGATAGAGAACAAAAAGACCCTTTAGTGAAGTGTTTGTCAGAGTCAAGATTTTTTAAAGGGACTGGACAGGTTCTCTAAAGGTTAAAGAAATTATTCAGTTATTTCACTATATGCTGGAAGGAAAAGGGATTATGAGAGCCAACTATTTTCCCACTGAAAGTATAGGCATTTCAGATGCCCTTTGTTGAAGACTGCCAAGGGATTGCCAGGAAGTTACATTATTGCTAAGTCAAGGAATTTTCCTGAGGAACAGAAAAAAATTAATTGGCACCATTTCCATGGAAACTCAACAGATTTCTTCAACTCAATTTTCACATCCTGGAAAAAATATAAGAAAAATGCTGAGGACTTTGGATCACAGATAAAAGTTTCCATCAAAATACATTTTTAAAATCAGTTTTTCCAAGTTGGTTTTAAAATTAGAAAAATTTTAAATCAGTGCCAAAGTGTTGTCCCCAGAATGTGCTGCTACCACACCTCCACCCACTTCCCAAAATTGAGCCTCACAGAGCAGTCAAGGGTTTGTTCTTCAACGTGGCAAACCAGAGAACTGAATTTGTCAGTGGGTTTGGAATCAATTAGAGTTTTGATGTCTGAGTCCTGTTAACTAAGCTCATGGAGGACTGATTTATAACCCCCAATCCCAATCGATTAAATCTGTTTTATGGGAAGATTTCTTCCCAGTGACGAGAATGCTTGTATTCATTAGACCCTTGCCAAATATTAATAATAAAGTTTTTATAAAATATAATTAGTCATTAGAAGACTACTAGGTGAACATGATCAAGTCAAAGGGTGCTGGAGGAATGTAAGGGCTTTGAGGACATGGAAATATCTGGTTAATTTTCCGTGCCTCACAAAATCATGTCATAGTCTAGGATCAAGATTGCTCACGTCTCCCAGACCTGTTTTTCTCTGTTATATCTTTTTCGTAGGCTATGCCAGGGGGCCTTTTCTATCTTCACCGGAATCATCCCCATTTTATCAACATAGTGGTACCTCAGAGGTGAAGAATGGCAATTGATGATGTTTAGCGTTCTTAGCGTTCTTAACTGCCTCCGTGGGATCATGGGTCATGGCCACAGATATGCCCAGCCATACAGTGAAATAATCATCTCATCAAGCATGTGTTGTTGCTGTCATGCTTGGAAGGCAAACCATTTTTTTGAGGGATGGGGTTAGGTGGGAGGTAGGAGGAGCACGTCCACCCTAACCAGCTGCCTATACCAGTGACTCTCAATCCCAGATGAGCGTAAGAGTTATTTGTGGAGCTTCTAGAATTTAGTTGCCTAAGACCTACCTTAGACATGGACTACAAGTAGAACACATGAGAAAATAATATGCTATAATAATAATAATCTCAAACCAACACACACACAAAAAAATCTAACCAAAAGAAACTGTTTGAAAGGCCATATCGTAGTCAGATTTGACCTCTAAATATGTTATATTTCAAAAATAATGTGCACAATATAATTTCAATTTTTTGCCATGTTTAAACCATGCTTAAATCCATGTCTCATGTAACAATTCAAATCTCCAACCACTCCCTATTGTATTATTGTATCATTTGCTACAAATTACTTTTGATATTTTCATTTGTTATCATGCTTTCCATATTGTCTTCTATATTTGAGACACATTTCTCTAAACTCATAATTCTATCAGAACTGGAAAAATAAAAGACGTATCAAGAGAATCATGCTATGCATAAAAACACACAAGAGAAAATAATTATTTTTGATAATGAAGACTATTCAGATGTGTTTAATAAGCAGGCACTGAATCTTATCTGCTCAGTAATTCCATCTTTCTGGCCCCTGTAGGCTTCCAAGTTTGCAATCTCTGATATAGTCTCTGCCCACTAATTCCTCAATGCAGACTGCAAAATCGTTATCGGCTGGTCTTTTCAGGGGGTGTGCATGCTCTTGGGAAAGATATAGTCAGGGAACACATCTTGTATGAGCTCTGTAAGTTCCCAGTGCTGCAGCAGTGTGATGAATGTTAAATAACAGAATTTTCTATAAGTAGGAGACCTGGAGAAATGCAGATGGTATTACCCTTATGTGGGCAAAAGAGAATGCTGGTCCCTGAGGTATTTTCATCTGGCTACTTTTGCCAGTAATTGATATATTAAAAAGAAAAGAGGGGAAATTATCAAAATGTAGTTATTTGTACTCCATAAAAGAATAATGGCTTCAATTCTCTTTTTCAATATAACTGACATTTCCATTTGTCATGTTCATAGGAGTTTTTTGTTTGTTTTGTTTCTGTTTTTGTTAAAGTCATACCTGGAAAAACTTGTGTAATAGCTGAGCTCTTGTCTAAAATGGTGATGTGTCAACAGCCAGCAGTGGCCTCTCAGAAATGCTTGTGAAGGAAAGACATCAAAAAGATGGAATTCTTAATAATAGTGGAAACAAAGACTGGAAAAAAGCTAATGCTGGAATATGGGACTAATTCCAATTAATTCTAAGGTTGAAAAAAGGGGATTGAAACAAATAAAATCAGTAGTATACCCGCTGACCCCTAGCTATCACTCCACTACACAAATGCTAATTTTTTAAAGTTCTCTCCACTCCAGCTCTGGTCTTTCTATACACACGCAGAAAAAGTAGTTTTCCCAGTAGAAAGCATCCTGAGACCCTGCAGTAAAGCTCTGTGAAGGAAAGGTGGGATGGGCAAGAAAAATTACTGTTTATTCAGGGAGTTAGTTGCTTGCAGACCTATCAGTACATAGTGCCAAAGAATCATGTTCCACCTATTTGTGACAAAGCTGCACTAAACAAAGCTGCTAAGTCCTGGGATCTTGAGTTATGAATTGCACCAAAGTCCTCTGTAGTCCTAGAGCAGAGAACAAAATTTGATCTGAACACAAGGAATAGAAGCAAAGGATAAACAATCACCAAATCTCTTGTCAAACATGATTCTTTAGATGCGTTCTCTTTTAAGAAGATTGAAGGAGAGAACAAATAAATGATATGAGAACTTCAAAAACCATGTCAAAGGAAAGGAAGGAGAATTTCATCATGAAGACTCAGGATAATTATGCTTCTGTAAATGACTTACTTTTGAGTAAATATTGAGTAAAGTTGTCATATATCTTCCCAAGAAGCACCAAGCTATCAGTATGGAGATAGTGGGAAATATGCAAGTGTGCCCCCCCCTCAACACACACACACAAAATAAGAACATCTTAACTAATGATGTGTAATTGTTTTTAGAAAATAACTGTAAAGAAGTATGAATTATCTTTAATTTTCATTTATTAAATTAAGCTGAACCATTCAGCTTTCAGGATCAGTGCTGGATACCCACTGACAATATACAGGAGCCAAAAAAGAAAATTTCAGAAAACTGCAAACTCATAAACAAATTGAAAACATAGAGAGGAAACATCAACAGAAAGTCAGGGGTCGAGGTCAGACTGAGATGAAAGCAAAACAGATGAAAGACATTTTAGCTGAGATGGCAGGATGAGGTGAAACATGTGACATGAAGAAAATGGATCAAATGACTAGAGGACATATGGCAAAAATAAAATAAACTTGGAAATTAAAATTTCAATAGCAAATTAAAATCCACGTTGGTTATAACAAAAAGGAGTGACAGTGGGTAAAATCAACTATTGAAGTTGAGAACATAATTGGAAAAGGGTTTGTTCCCAATACATGTAAATACTAAAAGCAGTCAAAAGACATGGAGAACAGAAATCCAACTCATGTATAATAGGTGTTTTTAAAAATAGGCTAGAAAATACAATCAATGACATAGTTTAACAAAGCTTCAGAGTACAGAAAAGTGGGGGAATGAATATGCAGACTGTATGGACTCGCTGTGATCTAGCAAAAAATAAGGAAATACACCCACATTTAAAAGCATCTTAGCAAACCATTTTAGTTATAAAGATGAAGAAACAACCGTAAAGTATTGAGGAAATATGTTAACTTAGATTTTCTGTTAAAAAATCAAAATCAGTTTTACAATTTAGAAAATGATGTAACAAAAATTTGAGATAATGGACTACATGATTTATTGGGAAAACATTGCAACTTATATTTAGTCAGCTAATGTGTTTGTGTAAGAAGAAAACAAATATATTTTTTGGATGTCCAAGATTTTAGAAAAGATAGCATTTCTATGTCATCATGAAAGTATTCCCCAATATATCTTCTAAATAAGTGAGAGATACTTAGCAACAGAAAGAGACTTGCAGACACAGAAAACAAACTTACGGTTACCACAGGGGAAAAGGGGGTGGGGGAGGGATAAATTAGGAGGCTGGGATTAACATATACACACTACTAGGTATAAAATAGATAACCAACAAGGACCTACTGTATAGCACAGGGAACCATACTCAATATTATGTAATAACCTATAAGAGAAAAGAATCTCAAAAAAAATGTATATATACCATATATAACTAAATCACTGTGCTGTACACCTGAAACTTATATGATATTATAAATCAACTATACTTCAAAAAAATTTTAAAAAAAGAAGTTATGGCATTAAAGAATTTGTGCTGAATAGTGAATTCAATAAAACATGGAATTAAATTTAAATAATTATTATAAATTTATTTATAAAACATCTGAATGTAAAATATTGGTGATAAAAATATGCAATGCAAGAGATCATAATTTTATTGCAATAATCTAGCTCAAATAATATGAAAATGTCTAGGAACTAGAAAATAATTTAAAAATAAAATAATGCCCTATCAAGTCTTTACTAATCAAAAAATATAAGGTAAAAACTCTCTGAAATTTATAAAAGTAATCATTATTTTAAAACAAAGAAAATATATACCTTCTAAATCACTTAATATTATATAATTATATAATATATATACTCGGTATCTATCTACCTAATCTTTCTAGCAAAAGACAAAAACTAAAAAAAAAGGCAAAAAAAAGATACAAAATAAGATTATAATTAGAACAGCAGTTATGAAAATACATGTGTCAGTTAAACATCCTCAAAGAGCAGTCACAATCACTGAAGGCAAATGGCACTGTGTGAAGCGTTTATATACCATAGATCAAGTCCTCACAGCTATCTTATGAGGTAGATATTATTTTCCTTTTTAAGATGGATTGGTTGTCTGTAATCAAGGTCACAGAACTAATAAGTGGTAGAGGTGGAATTTCAGTTTAATTATTTTTGACTCTGAAGCCCATGTTTAGAATCTCCTACTATCCTGTTCTTCCAGGTTATCATAGTAACAACAACTATCTCTACAATTTCCTGGACTTTTGCACAAGCCTGGAACATTACAGAGCATGTTACACATATTCCTTTAAACCTTGCAACAACCCTGTAACTAATGGTATTATTTATCTTCATTTTATAGACAAACTGAAGCTTGCAAAGGTGGGGTGAGACAGATCTGAGATTTGTACCCATGATTGCCTGGTTCCAAATACCACATTATATATTCTTTTATAAAAGATGCAGATTCAAATTTGGATAAAAGACAAAATCAAACTATATCCTGCTTTTTGAAGATATACTGTAAAAAAAAAATACTAAAGAAAAGTTGAAAATTTATGGTCATTAATGGTTGCTTAAAGAAAAAGAAATAAATGAGTTGTTTTCAATCTTAATTTTAGAAAAAATAGAATTCAAGGCAAAAGTATTAGACAAAGAAAATCATTTTATTTATTTAAATTCTGAAATCCAAATAAAAGCATGTCATCCATGTTCTTTTATGTGGCAAATATTAAAACATTAAAAATATTTAAGTAAAATGTGGTAGAATAAAAGAATCTGACAAAAACCACAGTAGTAGTAAGAGGTTATAAATACTTTGAATCTTTGATAAAATAGTAAAAATGCAAAAAAATAAAATAGGGTATATAAAAAATTAAGATAATGTTGTTTGTACTTAATAGACTGTACACTTTTCAAAACCCTTAATTGATAATATGCTATCTGATTTTTTAAAAACTCCAAAAAAATATGACCTATTCAACCCACTTTCTGATCTCAGTATACTTTTTAAAGAATTAATAACAGAAATGAAAAACACCTGAAGAAATTCTAAAAAACCTGTGAAGGCAAACAAAATTAAAACACAATTGAATGCTTAGCAAACAAACTATAAGCAGAGGCAACATCATAGCTGTACATCTTTAGTTATTAAACAAGAAAAGGAAAACAAAGGAACTAGACACTAGTAAAAAAAAAATTATAGAATAAAACCAATGTAATAAATCAAGTAAAAGTTGAAAATTAATGGTAGAATTTTTAAAATTCACAGATGTGAAAACACAGGAAATTTTAACTAAATCTGAAAGTTTATTTTTAAAAAGAATAAATTAGCAAATGCTCTGGCAAATCTAACTAAGAGAATACACCAGTAAGAAAACCAGTCATGAGAAGATGTTAGTATATAGAATCAGAGGAATTGTTTGATTTTCTTATGTATAAAAATATATGATTTTCTCATCAAAAAGTCTACAAATAATAAATGCTGGAGAGAGTGTGGAGAAAAGAGAACCCTCCTACACTGTTGGTGGGAATGTAAATTGGTGCAGCTACTATGGAGAACAGTATGGAGTTTCCTTAAAAAACTAAAAATAGAACTACCATATGACCCAGCAATCCCACTCCTGGGACTGTATCTGGAGAAAACCATAAATCGAAAAGATACATGTACCCCAATGTTCATTGCAGCACTATTTTCAATAACCAAGGTATAGAAGCAACCTAAATGACCATCAACAGTGGAATGGATAAGGAAGTTGTGGTACATATATACAATGGAATATTACTCAGCTATAAAAAAAGAATGAAATAACACCATTTGCAGCAATGCAGATGGACCTAGAGGTTATCATACTAAATGAAGTAAGTCAGACAAAGACAAATATCATGATATCACTCATACATGGAATCTAATTTTAAAAAAGATAAAAATGAACTTATTTACAAAACAGAAACAGACTTACAGATATTAAAAACAAACTTATGGTCCCACTTAAGGGGAAACGTGGTGGGGGGAGGGATAAATCAGGAGCTTAAGATTAACATACACACACTAATATATATAAGATTGATAACCAACAAGGATCTACTTACTGTACAGCACAGGGAACTTTACTCAATATTCTGTGATAACCTATATGAGAAAAGAATCCAAAAAAGAATGAATTTATGTATATGTATAAATGAATCACCCAGCTGTATACCTGAAACTAACACAACATTGTAAATCAACTATACTCCAATAAAATTTAAAAATATATATATATGTGACTTTTCAAAGAAAAATACTAATTAACAAAATTATGTCAGGTGATAATGGTGTGTCAATGTAAGTTCATCAGCTGTAACAAATGTACCCCTCTGGTGAGCGGTGTTGATAATGGGGGAGGCTACTCATATGTGGGAATGGAGGTATATAGGAGATCTCTGTACCTGCTACTCAGTTTGACTATGAACCTAAAACTACTCTAAATAATAGAGTGTGTTAATAAAACAAAGTCAACTTATTAAAAAAATTATGTCAGGTGATGAAAGGAATTTTTTAAATATGACTAGACCAATAACTAAGGAATATTTGTATTAAGTTTTAGCTCAAAAGGTAACCCAGGACAAGTTTTGTCACTGAGTTATTTCAAACTCAACTATTTAGGAAAATAAAGAGATTAAGTCAGCACCACTTGCCATGTGTATTAAGGTCTAGTACTTATGCAGTGCTTAAAGCTACAGTATTTAACATTACATTGGCATAAGAATCACTTAACAGTGAAAGAATGGTTTTAGGTTATAAAATTACTAAAAGTTTTTGTGCTTTTTTTTTTTTAACTTGAATAATGCAATATATTATCAAAAGTGCATCAAAACAGTCATTCCCTTATCCAACTGGTGAGAGGTATTTAACAACACACTTCCAGGAAAGGAGTTGATCACTAAGTATCAACAGCTTTAAAAGTGTGCATACTCAAAAATTACACTTTCAGGAGTCTATCCAAAGAAAATAAATAACAATACAGCCAATGATTTATGTTAAAGACTTTTAAGCACCAATAATACATAACTGTGGGAAAAACTGGAAACAACAAAAAATAGCCAATAGTAGGAAAATGGTTAAATAAAATGGTTAAACTTTATTGAATATACAAATTTCAGAATATAATACAGCCACTAAAACTTATGTTTCAAAGAATATTTAATGGCATGGAAACATTCTTAAGCTATAGGAATAAGAGAAAAGAGCTGGAAACATATCAGTATAAACCTAGTTCAGAAAAAGAAAGAGAAGAAAAGAAAGCAATGTACACTTAAAAAGGAGAAACATCAAAATGTTAATACTCCACATTTCTGAAGAGTGTAGTAGTGAGTGATAGTCATTTTCTTTTTTAGTACACGTCTGTGTTTTCTAAATGGTGGTGTGGCAGGGCGTGGGAACTCACCTTCTGAACTTACAATTAAAGTGAAATGGCAAAGAATATATTGTTAATGAAAAAATTATCCTGCCACTTGTCAAACAGTAAGGCCAACTTTATTCAGGGGATTATATACAACAATATAGGGATTGCTGCTACGGGATTTTACAGTAGGGGAGAGAGTGGTCTCAACTCTGAATGCAACAAGGAAGAATGCGAATTTATAACCCAGGAGCAGAGTGTGTGGGAGGGGTGAGAAGTGGATGGGAAATTAGTAAGAACATCAGGGGCGAGAGAGATTCTCCCTAAACTGACCGAACAGGATTCTTACTCCAGGCAGGCCAAGTGATCAGATCACATCTGAGGGATGATGGAAGATAAAAGAGCCCAAACAGATATTGAAGGTGATCAGATATCAAGGGTGGGGAATTTTGGCTAAAGCAACAGCAGGATTCTTATGAAAACTGAGCAATGCAAAGACAGACATGGAAGTACGAAAGGTGAGCCCTAGTTAGGAAAAGGACTCAGAGGAGCCTGACTAAAGTTTAGTCAAGGAGAGAACCCGTCAGTAGCAGCCGTAGGTTAAGGAGATGTGGATACTTTGTTTGGAAGTTACAAATACATCAACACTACAAGTATCTGCTAATTTGCTCATGTGACCCTGAGCTTATTTGCTGTCAATATCCTAGATACGGAACAAAAAAATAACTTCAGATTTAAACCTTGGTCACTGTTTTTTTTTTAAAAAAAATTATTAGCACCTTTAATTTTTTTTTATTTATTTATTTTTTTATTTTATTTTTTTGGCTGCGTTGGGTCTTCATTTCTGTGCGAGGGCTTTCTCTAGCTGCGGCAAGCGGGGGCCACTCTTCATCGCGGTGCGCGGGCCTCTCACTATCGCGGTCTCTCTTGTTGCAGAGCACAGGCTCCGGACGCGCAGGCTCAGTAGTTGTGGCTCACGGGCCCAGTCGCTCCGCGGCATGTGGGATCCTCCCAGACCAGGGCTCGAACTCGTGTCCCCTGCCTTAGCAGGCAGATTCTCAACCACTGTGCCACCAGGGAAGCTCCTGATTTTTTTTAAGTCCTATTACTTTCAAGTTTGTTCCAGTCGCTCACAGAATAATTTGGTAAGATAGTACAGTATGGTATGGCATGGTATAGTATATCTGGCACAGCTTGGAAGGGTGTATTCCATGGAGAAACCTATTTGCGAAGTGAGAGAAATTTCTTATTGTAAAAGCAACATAGTATTATTTCAGAAAGTTGGAAATTAGAAAAAGGTAATCACTTCTGATACCATCACAGTAGAACGACCTGTATCATCTTTAAAACTGTCCCTGCATGCTTTATTATATGCACAACATTTTTATGGTTAAAATTTTACTATATATACAATTTTGCATCCTGCTTTTGTACTTGTCCTTGTATAATAAGCACACTCTTCGTTGCACGTGGTCTTTTAAATTATTATTATTTCAATGACTACCTAATATTTACTAAGTAGATATTTCACATTTTAAGTTCTTTGGTGTTGGCTAATCAAGTTGTTGACTTTCAGTTTTTCCGGAAAAATGTTCTTCTAGCCAGTCACTTGATAGTAGAAAGAACTTTTATGAAAAGCTCAATTTGCTTTCTTACCTAATCTCTAGATTCATATGTCCACCAGACGGGTTGCTTGATGTTAATTTGACCAAAACTTGATCAAATGGAAAATCTTGTAAAGAAAAATTGATCTGAAAGGAACTAAAACTTTAGAAACTGTAGTTTGTCTTGAAGCTTTTACGATAAGAGAACAAGAGTCTGCCGTGTGGGCAAATAGCAGTCTGACAAATGCTTTTCAATGAAAATTATGTTAAACTCATACTAACTCTTATGAAAATAAACTAATAATAAATACAAATTTGAGGGGCAAGGAAAAACCCTTCCACCCCCCATAAAATAGTCATCTAAATGCAATAAAGAAATTTTGCACAGCCTTCCAAAAATTACAGGTTGCATGTTTTGGTTTGATTAGTCTGCCCTTAGGAAGAAAGGAGGTAAAAGGCCTAATCATTTTTCTTTGCAGCTTGTCATGCCTAATAGTAATTTATCAAGACAATTGGTTTTAATGTTTTTAGTATGGGGAAAAAAAAAGAAGAAGAAAAAGCAGATGTATGTAAAATTAGTCTAGTTGTAAACAACTAACTTTCGGGACTCAATCTGTCTACAACTTCTGCCACTCCTGAATTTTGTTCTTTTGTTGTCTCTGCACAACCGTGCAAAACTGAACCCTGCCTCTCTCCAAAAAGTCATCTTACTTATATTTTCGTAGCTAAAATTTGAACTATGAAGGGATAATTGAAATGAATATTATTAAAAGAATTCAATGTTTTTTTTTAATTCAGCTAAATGTGCACATATAGCAAAACTGAAGTTGGTACCGTTTTCTGGGAAGGCTTGGCTTGAGATAACTTCTACAAAAGCAGAAAATCCAGCTGCATGGGTATTTGCGATAAAAATGGATTCACACTTAGGCAAAGGGATGGCAGAAGTGAGGTGCTAGTTAAATGGCATAGCTGTTAAATGACGATGCTAAACCTCCACACTCTGGCAGGAATGGCACATGGAATTCTACTGCAAACAGCATCTTACGAATTGAATTGGATTGTGGAGACCTATAAAAAGCAAGTGGTGTAAGAAGCAAGATCTCAATTGTTACCTGTGCTTTTGGTTGCCGAACCACTGAGTGCTCTGGCTGACTTCTGCTTCTCCAATTCTCCTGGGATTTCGTGTTCTGCCATCCCTGAAGGAAAAGATTTAGAGTATAGAATCTGTTGACATCTTGTTAGTTCTGGGGGAATAGGACTTCTGAAGGGAAAAGACAAGCCAAGAAAGCCCCCGTGGGAATCAGAATGATTGGCCATGGAGCAGTTTTATGTGCATGTGAACCTTTACAAAACAGGAATCCTCTCTGTGCCCCTGTTCCAAGATTCACTGCTGGAATCTCAAAACTGAAAGGGACATGAGAGGTCATGCCAAGACTTCCCCAAGGCTCAAGTTCCCATCAGATACTTAAAACTGCTATCAAGTACTTGAACTTCTCATTTCCAGACTAACCAATCCTATCAATGAATCTTTATTAGGATAGAATTTGAATGTCCTCCCCATTTCGCAAATCCCGTCAATCAGGTCTAGATACAGTCTAATTGATCTACTTCTTTCTTGAAAAAGATTTCCCAGTCATGAGCAATTTCTCCAGCGATGTGCCCAATTTACTACCAACCTGCCTACAGCTTGGCGGGACTACCTCTTCTCTCCTTCTAGACTCTGGGCGTATTTGGATTTGAGAGTGCATACGACGTGTGCCGCTGCTGGGTTATCCAATCCCTGCTGAGATAATGCAAGAAGTATGTTGGACTTAGGAGAAATATGTAAATGAGAACGCAAATGAGTTCTGCAGCCAGGCAGGCGGTACACGTGTGAAGTCATCCAGAGACTTATAGGGAGTAACAGAGATCGGGGTAGCCTGGAGAGTACAGAGAGTCCCTAAAAGCATACAGCTTCATTTATGTCTTTAAGCACCGTCAGAACACTGCCTCACCCGTGGTCTGCAATTTGCTCTCACTGTTCCTCAGGCCAGTGTCTGGTGTGGCATTAGCAGCCGCACAAGAGACATCAGACCATCGAATGTTCTCATCATGACGAGCAGATAATACATAGCATGTTCCAAAATAAACTCTTCTGAAAAGGAAGCAGTTCACTACAAAAGGACCGGCAATTATTTATTTTAAATCTTTCAGGAATAAATTCTCAAATGATCCTGCACCTCTTGTGACATTTGGATGTTGGTTGAGATCTTTTTTCCCAAAGCTGGAGAGATTGTGTTTATTCCATAACTATTTATTAGTAATGATAGCGTTAACTCTTTCTTATTTAGCTTACTATGCAGCAGGCCCTATGCTAAGTATTTTGTGGACCTAATTAAAAGTAATCCTCATAAAAGAACATGAAATTAGCACTGCCCAGCACCAGCCTAGTGCAGAACTTTTGCTGTTCTTTCTCTCCTCATCCCTTTATGTTTTTCAGTGATGAGACACATTCTTTTCACCCATAACACTAGGTCTGAGTCATGACCATCCTTAGAAAGAAACTCATTTAAAAAATTGTACTGATTTATTCTATAACTGCTTATAGACTAGCTAGAACAAGGAACTCAAACTGCTTATTTTTTAGAGTGCTTTTTTTTTTCCAGTTGTCATATGCAGACTTCTCATTAAAACACCCTTCCCTCATATTGTAGACAGATCTCGGATGGAGAGTCAAGCCTTTTCCACCATAAGGGACTGCCTTGCTGCTGGGCAGGAGGAACTCATCCTCCTGCAAGAGAAAGTCAAGAATGGGAAACTCTCTGTGGACGAAGCCCTGGAGAAATTTAAACACTGGCAGATGGGAAAGACTGGCCTGGAAATAATTCAGCAGGTAATACAGACCCCAATCCCTTCTGGAATATTCCCTCAGGTGCAGAGCTCCAACATCTTTGTAAGCCTCTTTCTCTTAACAAGAAATACAGGTAACTGTTCTTTTGTTTTTAACTAGCCACACACAAAAAAGAGGTTTTAAACTACCAATTAAAAGTTCAGCAGTACCCAGATTTCATGTTTACAAACCATCGATGAACTCAGTGCTGAGACCATGTATATCAGAGCTAATACCTAATCAACTTATAAGGCTGTCCTTAGTACAGTGCATGTTTTATGAATCTCATTGCTGAAATTACGGTGAAGCATCTTTACACTAACGTGCTCAGAATTCTGAAGAATGTATTATGTAGACCAGACTTAAAGGGAACAAGAAAATGATTGAAATCATATTAGACAATAGTCCTAAGTAAAATTTAATAAGGTTTATCTTCTCTTCTCCTTAATCTTTGGAAAAATAAATATATATATACATATATATCAGGATTTGCATGTATATAAATATATACATACATACATATATATATATCAGGATTTGCATATATATGAATATATATATCGGTCAGGATTTACAGAAGTTATGCCAAGAGTATTAACTTCAGATAAGCTTGTCTTCTTTAAACATAATTTACATCCTGAGAGGGGACTGCAGTAGGTGGTTCTAAGAGGAGAATGAAAACAAAATATACTCTGTGTAATATAATATACACCCCATGACATTCCTCAGTGAGGGGTATCAGGACCATATTCTAGCTATCCAATAGGCCTTCCCACTTCCAAAATATTTTACCAGTGTTTTTCTTCTCATCATATAAAACCCCAGTACCTTAAAAGCCAGCTCTCAGGCAGCTGTTTGATTAAACACATTTCATTAGCTACATTAGGCCTAAGTATAAATAATCATTAATAGCATAATATGCTACCTTTCCCAAGGATCATTTTTATTTAAAAATAATGCTTAAGAAAACATTTTTAAACAACAGGGAAATGAATCACAATGGTGATTCAAGCAATATGGCATATAGACAGGATATAGTTTAGGCAAGGGACTTTTCCAATACATCTGAGATCACAAGCCTTGTCAGAAATCACCTGTCTCTATGGACAGCTCTTGTTGTGGTTAGGTGACTGGACCTGGTCAAGATTTTGCAGTGTTAAGCAAGGGCAGTTCTTTTGCCAAACAAATGCTAAGAATGCTGATTGTAGAGTTCTGTAACGGATCGTTGTTCATGGTCAGAACTACAGTATTGCTTTCAATCCACACCATTGCCATCACCATCAAGCATCCTTCTTATGCCGAAATGGGTAAAATGTGCCTAAGTGCAGACCTACAAATCACTTCCCTAGCAATGCTAGAAAATAAGTTATATACGTTTTGTTAAGTCAATTGTACTTCATCCCTCTTAGACCCTTCAGTAATAAAGTTTACAATTTAAAGTGATCCAACCTAAATACCTTCTTGGTAAGGATTTCACTAGTTGCTTTATTAAACCCTTGGTTGTTTATATGTTATTTGTGTATTTATATTCAATACTGTTTTAGAAAGAATTTAAGGTGGTCTGTACTCAACTACTCTGAGACCAATGTGGCTTATCTAATATATAGGGATAATGGGATAATGAATACAGTAAGTAAAACAAAACAAAACAAAACAAAAAAATTTAACCTGTAAATGCAAGAACAAACACTAAGATTACTTTCCATTAGAGTCCAAAGTTTGTGACTCTGACTGAGGACTGTGGGAGGAATCAGTCAGTTCTTTTCCATTTCTTTCCCAAATTTATTGAGATATCATTGACTTTGTCTAAATTTAAAGTGTATAATGGGCTGATGTGATATATTGCAAAATGATGACCACCATAGCATTAGCTAACACCTCCATCATGTCACAAAATTACCATTTTTGTGTGACAAGAACATATAATGCTAACTCTCTTAGCAACTTTCAAGTTGCTAAGTATAATATATATATAATACAGTACTGTTAAATATAATCATCCTGCTGTACATTAGATCCCCAGAACCTTTTTATTTTATAACTGGAAGTTGGTACCCTTTGACCAACATCAACATCTCCCCATTTCATCCACTCCTCAGCCCCTGATAACCATCATTCAACTCCGTTTCTATGAATTTGGCTTTTTTAGAGTTCACATATGTGAGATCACACAGTATTTGTCTTTCTCTATATGACTTATTTCACTTAACATAATGCCCTCAAGGTCCATCCATGTTGCCGCAAATGGCAGGATTTCCTTCTTCCTCCTTGCTGAATAATATTCCATTGTGTGTGTGTGTGTGTGTGTATATATATACACACACACATACACACACACATATATATATACATATATAACACATCTTCTTTATCCATTCATCTGTTGATAGACGCTTAGGTGGTTTCCATATCTTGGCTATTGCAATAAACATGGAAATGCAGCTATTTCTTTGAGATCCTGATTTCATTTCCTTTGGATAAATACCCAGAAGTAGGATTGCTGACTCATATGGTGGTACTATTTTTAATGTTTTGAGGAACCTCCATACTGATTTCCATAATGGCTGTACCAATTTACATTTCCACCAACACTGCACAAGGCTTCCCTTTTCTCCATAACCTTATCTCTTACCTCTTGTCCTTTTGATGATAATCATTCTAACAGTTCTGAGGTAAGATCCTATTGTGGCTTTGATTTGCATTTCCCTGATGATTAGTGATGTTGAGAATTTTTTCACGTATCTGTTGGCCATTTTTATGTGTTCTTTGAGAGATGTCTATTCAGTTCCTCTGCCCATTTTTTAATCAGATTATATGGGACTTTTTGCTACTGAGTTGTGTGAGTTCTTTATATATTTTGGATATTAACTCCTTCTCAGATACATGATTTGCAAATATTTTCCCTCAGTCCATAGTGTGCCTTTTCATTTTGTTGATTGCCTCTTTCGCCATGCAGAAGCTTTTTAGTCTGATGTAGTCCCAGTTGTTTATTTTTGCTTTTGGTGCTTGTGCTTTTTCAGTCATATTCAGAACATCATTGCCAAGACCGATGTCAAAGAGCTTTCTCCCTGTGTTTTTTTAGTCAGTCCTTAACATAAGGGCCTGAACAAAAGTCAGAACAACAAAAAATGAATGTTCTCCCTGTTTTCCCAACACACACTCATCCCCATATACTTTTCAATACTACTCTTGTAGTTTACAAAAATGTTCATTTGTATCCTGAGGATGAATCTCTCAGAGGTAGCTGTGAAGTTATATTATTCTTGACAGAGATATTATCCTAGGAAAATAGGAGAAAAAATGGCACAAATACAGAGTTAATAGTAGAAGAGCTTCTAGACTAATGAAGACCCATGTAGAATCCCTGGAGTCAGAGGTGAGATGCCTGAGAAAACCTTGCCTTTAGCTCTCCTCACTCCTGCTCACAGCCAGTGAGTCCCTTGCTCCACTCATAGGAAGGGATCTTTAAGGCAATGAAAGCAACTCTAGGAAAAGTGGTTTCTAGGCTTCAGGGGCAACCCTTAGGAAAAGTGCTACTCTAGGTTGTCTTCTAAAAGCAGATTTTTTGAATGTTAGCTTGCTTTACCTTTCAGTTAAATAGTTAATAGATGTTCAATGTAGAATATTTGGAAAGTAAAGAAAGGTCACAGATGAGTTAAGAAGGGAATCCAGTTTGTGTATCATTTGCTACCATGTCCCTGGTTCTTAGAAGGAATTTCTAGTAAGGCAGGTACCCTACAGAGGCTGGAGATGGGCTCAGACAGCAGCACGCCATCATTGTGCTGGCCTCCTGCTTTTGGACACCAAATAGCCAATGTAGATGCCTCAGGTGTTCGATTGGGAAAACAACTCCCAAAAGAATTGGGCTCTGGGTTTCTACCTTGATTCTACCACTTATAACTGTGTGATTTGGGAAAGTTACTTAATCTCTCTGCAGCTCAGTTTCCTTATCTGTAAAATGAGATGATGACGTTCTTTATCTACTTCATGAAGTTATGAGGATTAAGTAAAATAATACATGTAAAGTATCAAGGACGGTGATTGGGACACTATGAGTACCAAATTAACACTAAGTAGTAGTGGTGGTACTGGTGATAGTAGTTAAAGTTTTCATCTTAATCCATGACAAATTTGTGAATCTTGACTTCTGTTTCCTGGTTGTTCCCTCATTAAGGAAAAACTACGCCAATTACGAGATTGCATTATTGGGAAAAGGCCAGAAGAAGAAAATGTCTACAGTAAGTAAAATTTGCCTGCTATTCAAAAATAATAGAGTGGAAAATGCAAGGACAGTGGAGTCAAACAGGCCTGAGTTCAAATCTATACTCTATCACTTCCCAGCTGCTTAAACTGGACAGTGTCTTAATCCTTGGTATTCAGGGTCCTTGTCTGCGAAACAGGAATGATTTTACATATATCTGGAAGTGGTTGTCCAAGTTAACAGATAAAATACTTTTCACCTTCTCTGGCCCATAATGGACCTTCAATAAATGCTAGTTACTTCCTTTCCTTTGACTTCTATGTAAGTTGCAAATAAGATAATTCTCCTCCAGTTGTTTGGTGTTTTTTTGTTGTTTTTTTTTTGTATGAGTCATTATATAGGGTATTAAATTATTAAGGAGTCACACTTTTTTTTAATAAGGTAGAATATTCTCAATATAGTCAATTCTCACAACTGTCCACATGTGGATCATTTTAAATTATAAATTTCGTGTTGCCTTGTCCTGAAGCTATCATGCTTCTTTGCAACGCAGATTCTCCTTGCTAATAATTAACAGTTGCTCCCAGGGGGGAAAGCATTCGTTTGAATGTTAACACAAACCAAACATTATTAAGATGGTAAATCTTCTCCAAAGATAAACAACACATTCCAAAACTGAAAATAAATTACGTTGTCACTCTCTGATCACTCTGTCCCCAAGTCCCTACCCCTGCACAGATAATTAAAAACTAACAACCACTAGCAAAGCTTGAAAGCGTCCATCTCTTCCATTTTCAATAATATTGCATAGCTAGTACTTCATGCTGAAATTCACCATGTTAAAATTCATTTTCTTTTTTACATTATTGGGTTGTTATCTACTTTTCCATAGAGAATTCTTTAAGCTCTCTTAGAAATATTTTCTAAAACAGAAATATACTTTCTAAAATAATTAATAATAATAATTAATAATAATTATTATTATAATATATAATATATATTATAATATATAATATATATATAATATATTATATAATAGTATATAATTATATTATAATATATAATATATAATATACAATATATAATTATAATATATATTATAATAATATTATTAATATTAATAATTATTAATAATTATTATTAATTAATAATAGAAAATGTTTTCTAAAACAGAAATATACTTTCTAAAATAATTAAAGTCATAAACACAAGACTAATTTACAACTAACTGAGTTCTACAGACCTCCATTGTAATGTGGAATAAGAGTAAAATTTTAACAATGTATAAAATTACAAAAAATATAAATAATTTTACTAAGAAACACTAAGTAGTAGTAGTAGCTAATATTTATTAGCTATCTACTATACACTTAATATTATCTTATTAACAACCCTTTGAGATAGGCATTAGTCCCAATTTATAAGTAAGGAAACTGAGAATCTGAGAAACTAAGAAGCCCCTAAACACACAGATTACAGACTACAACCTACGTCTATTGGAATCCAAAGTTAATACTCTTAATCATTAGGAATTAACTAGTTCCCCTTCCAGCCAAAATGGAATAAGTAGTACCAGACACATCCTCCCACTGTAAGAATGCAAATACTGGGCAGAAAAATGAGGCAACTGATTTCAGGGAGTAAACAATAGGCAGCCTAAGACTATAATCTCAGAGAAAACCAAAATGTATGAGATATCTCTCATGATTGCCCAGGAGACTGATTTTCTGGCTACAATCTGTGCAAAGCAAGCAAGCAGTCCTGTCAAACTGAGGGGTGCAAAGATCAGAGTTCAGGGCAGCCAGAGCTGCTGGGATGTGTATGGTGGGTCATTGAAGAGGAGGTAGCTGCGTAGAGAGGTAACCTCAGAGGGAGTGAGGGACTCCAAAAGTCTGTGGCTGAGAGACGAGCTGTACATGTGCAGGGCAAGACCACTCAAGGCATACAAGGTAACTGCTTTTAGCACTTTGAAGGCAGAACAGAGACACTGGAGATGGGGCGGAGCCAGGAAAAAGCCAAACTGGGGATGTTTGAGTTCTGCCCTGCCAGAGAGGAAAGGTCTCCTTAACACTTTGTTAAAACACCTGGCATCCTGCTGTGACACCCAAGAGGTATAATGAGTAAGGACTATGACTTAGAGTAAGACCTCCTCTAGACATGCCCCAACAAAGCCTAAAACCAAGCCCCTACAGGAGCCCCACAGAAGACAGAGTTTGTAGGCTTAGTCCTACTGAGAGCCTTAGAAAACACCTTGGGCTAACTATAGGTCAACACTGAAAAAAGCAGAAAACCAAGCTTACCACAAGTTCATGCCAGTAATCAAACTGCCTGCTAAAACAAGAACATACACTCATCGAAGGAATATTACAGAATCCAGAATATACAACAGATTATCTTTAAAGTCCAGTGTTCAGGGCTTTTTTTTTAATAAAAGAAGAGGTATAAATGAAAAATGTAATTCATAGAAAAGAAAAAAGAAAGCCATCAATAAAAACTGAACCTGAGATGATCCTGTTGTTGACCTTAGCAGACAAAACTTTAAATTATGAACATATTTAAATTAATGAAAAATATGGTTTTAAGGAGTGTACAAATATGAAATCTCAGCAGGAAAATTGAAGCTATATAAAAGAACCAAATGGAAATTTGTAGAAATTAAAATTACAATAAGAAAAATGAAAAATTTATCAGAAGAGCTTATCAGCAGATTGGATATAGCAAAAGTAAGAGTTAATGAACTTGAAGACAGATCAACAGAAATTATCCAATATGATGAACAGGGAGATAAAAAGACTTTAAAAATGAACGGAGCCTCAGAGACATGTAGTACAATATAAGACAGTCTAGCATACATGTAATCAGAATCCCAGAGGAAAAAAGAATGAGTTGGGGCCAAAAAATTTTAAAAGAAATAGTGGTCAAATACTTTCCAAATTTAATGTAAACTGCCTCCATACTGTTCCAAGAACTTCAAAAAATTCCAGTTAGCATAACTGTTAAGAAAACTACATCTGGGCAACTTGTAGTCAAACTACTTCAAGTCAAGATAAAGAGAAATTCTTGAAAGCAGCCAGAGAAAAAAGACACATTACATATAGAGGGAAAAAGATAAGCATATTCCATATTCACTAATTGCTTATCAGAAACATGGAGGACTAAAGACAGTGCAATAATATCTCTAAAGTGCTAAAAGAAAAACAAATGACAACTTAGAATTGTATATCCAGGGAAAATAATCTTCAAAAATTTGTTGAAATAGAGACGTTTTCAGATAATCGAAATCAGAGAATTCATAGACAGCAAAACTGCAATGTGAGAAATGCTAAAGAATGTCATACAAGGTGAAGGGGTTATTAACAAACAAAAACTCAGATCCACACTAAGGAATAAAGAACACTGAAAATTTTACAAAGCAGATAGAAATAAAATATTATGTTTTCTTTTTTCTCATAAATTATTTCAAAAACAACTGTTTAAAGCAAAATAGTAACACTTAAATTAGGGATTATAGCATATGAAGAAGGAAAAGATGTGAAAACAATTATGCAAATACAGAGGGTGCAGATAAGTGGAATTATATGGTTGCAAAATTTTTGTAACATGTAGTTCCAAGTATGGAATATAAAGAATCAGTTATAAAGAAGAGGAAAGATTAAGGTAAGAAAGATGAAGTGTCAAGTGTAAGACATGAAGCATGAAGAAGTACACTATTGTCTCTAAATAGACTGTAAGTTAATGGTACATATCTTAGTTATAAAGTAGGTAGATAGATAGATAGATAAAGAAACTAATAGAGGAAATAAAATGTAACACTAAAAAGCTATTTGATTCGCCAAAAAGTAAAGCAGGAAAGTAGCAAAAACATAAACAAAATGGATTAGTAAATAACCAAGAACAAGATGTTAGTATTAAACTGAGTCATATCAATAATTGTGTTAAATGTAAATAGATTAAATGTATCATCTAAAAGGTAGACATTTTCCAACCTGATAAAAAAGTAATACCCAACTTTGTGCTATCTAAAGGACATGCATTTTAAATATGACACAGATAGGTTAAAAGTAAAGATGGTGAAAGATCTACCATGCCAATAGTAAGCATAAGAAAGCTGGCATGGCTATATCAATACAAGACAAGATGAATTTCAATACAAAGAGTATTACAAGAGACAAAAGAAGATATTACAAACTGACAAAAGGGCAGTTCACTAGGAAGATATAAAAATCCTAAATATTTGTGTACCTTAAACTGTGTATGTATTTATGAGTTTTATCAAAACTCATGAAGCAAAATTTGATAGTACTCAGAGATGTTTTCACCTATTTCTTAGTAATTGATAGAAGAAATAGAAAAAAATCAGTAACAATATAGAAGATCTAAACAACAGTGTCAACAAACTTGACCTAATTGACTTTACAGAACAGGGCATCAAAAAAATTCAGAATACACGTTTGTTTAAGGTGTACATGGAAAGTTCAGCGAGACAGAACACATACTGGACTATCGAAAATTTTCAATAAATTTAAAAAGATTGAAATCTTCAGAGTACGTTCTCTGAAAGATTTCAGTCTTGAAATCTTTTATCTCTTACCACAACAGAAATAAATTAGAATTTAATTAAGAAATTAGAAAAAAATCTCTCAAAAGAGTTAAGAATTAAATACAACATTTCAAAATAACCCATGGGGTCAAATAAGAAATCACAAGGAAATATTTCAACCTGAATGATAAAGAAAACACAACATTACAAAATTGTGGAATGCAATCAAAACAGTACTTACAGGGAAATATATGGCTATAAATGTGAAAGTAGAAAAGATGAAAAATTTAAGATCAATGATCTAAGGTTCCATCTTAGGAAACTAGAAAATGAAAAGCAACTAAGTCCAAAAAGAGCTGAGAGGAAAAGAAAATAATAAGATCAAAAATCAATGAAACAGAGAAATAATAGAGAAAATTAACAAAACCAAAAATTAGTTATTTAAAAATGTTAATGAAATTGATAAGCCCATGGCAAAAATGATCATGCAAAAAAGAGAAAACAAGAGTTACCTATATCAGGAGTTAAAATGAGGCTATCACAACAGATCCTACAGACATTAAAAAGATTCTAAGGAGATATAATTAAGTTTTTGCCAATACATTAAACAACTCAGACAAAAAGAGCAAATTAATTAAAATTAAAACTTACCAAACCTGACTCCAAAGGGGAAAGAAAAGAAAAACCCTACACTTCTCTGAGTAAATCTCTTTGTAGTCTGACTTTTAGAACTTTGTTAATATTTTACATATTCAACAAACTAAGATGAGACAGAGAAGGGAACAAGATGGAATATAAGCAGAAGAAAACGAACCTAGCAGTATTACAAGTAAATAACATATCCACACTAAAGGGGGATAGAAAAAAAAAAACAAATAAATTTAGAAAACAGCATATTCTAAGACTAAAATTAAAAGAAAAAAAACAGTACATAAAAATTGTATTCTATACTCCAGTTCGTAGGTCTTATTTCTCTACAGGGGTATAGTTTAGCAATTTCAAAACTACTTTATGTATATCCTAGCATTGAGTAAATAAATAAATGCACTATTGATAATGAGAGCCAGGTTTCCTATTGTCAGAGAAAGGAGTTACAACTAAGGAAAGAAGGAAGCCCAGAATGAATCTTGTAGTATTGGATTGGAATTGGAGGTAAAAGCATAACAACTCATGGTTGTTAATATTGGGTTGGCCAAAACGGTCGTTCAGGTTTTTCCATAAGATCATATGGAAAAACCTGAACGACCGTTTTGGCCAACCCAATATATATGTTACACATAAATGTAGAAATATAGTTGTATATATATTTCCTTAGCTCTGTCTGCTGAGAGCACCTAGAAACAATGACAGCCCAGCAACAGTGAGCACATCTAGTACCTAGATCTTAGTTCACAAAAAGAAAAATGGCTAATAAGCATGTGAAAAGATGCTCAGCATCATTAATCATCAGGAAAAAGTAAATTGAATTACACTGCGGTACCAATACACAACAAATATAGGTAAAATTTTTTAATATTGTCAAAGTTAAGCAATTAGAATGTGGAAGAACTGGACATGCACTGCATGCATTGCTGATGGGAGTATAAAGTGTTGTGATGACTTTAGAAATATTAAATATGCACTTACTGTCGATAGATAACCTAGCTATTCAAGAGAAAGAAAAGATGGAAAATATGTTCATTCAAAAACATGTTCATGAAAGCTCATAGCAGTTTCATTCATAGTAGCCAAACTGGAAACAATCCAAATGTCCAATAGGAGATTAGGTAATTATATTGTGATATAGTCACACAATGGAATGCTACTCAGCAGTAAAGAGGGATACCTACTATCACACACACAACCAGAATGCATCTCATGGATATTATGCTGAGTGAAAGATACCAGACACAGAAGAATACCTGCTGTAAGATCCCATTTATCTGGACTTCTAGATAAAACAAACCTATAGAGATAGAAATCAGCTCAGGGGCCATCAGGGGTAATGGTGGGTGAGAATTGAGGTAAGGGGGCACAAGGGAGTTTTCTGTGGAGATGAAGTGTTCTCTGTGCTAATGGGGGTGATGGGTATGCTGTATAGATTTGTCAAGAGTCATCAACCTATACACTTAAAAATGTATGACTTGTACTGTATGTAAGTAGTTCTGAATAAGGTTAATTTTAAAAAATACTTGAATAGCTCAGGCTAAAAGAACATCAAAGCAGAGTAGGAGTAGCATCGACATATATATACTACTAAATGTAAAATGGATGGCTAGTGGGAAGCTGCTGCATAGCACAGGGAGATCAGTTCGATGCTTTGCGAGGACCTAGAGGGGTGGGATAGGGAGGGTGGGAGGGAGGCTCAAGAGGGAGGGGATATGGGGATATATGTATGCATATGGCTGATTCACTTTGTTGTACAACAGAAACTAACACAGTATTGTGAAGCAATTATACTCCAATAAAGATCTATGAAAAAAAAAAAAGAATTCATCAACGAAAAAAAAAAAGCAGAGTAGGAAGCTTTTATTATTAAGTGTCAAATAAATCTAAAACCATAATAATGTGGGACAAGTGTCAGAAGGAAAAAAGACAAAAATTTAAAAAGACATAGTTTCACTTAGTGGCTGGAGGTTAGTACTTTTTAAATCACGTTGTGAAACTACATAGTCACTTCAAGGACAAAAGTAGTCAAACAATAAGAAGAAGCAACCTTAAGATAAATATTGAGCGAAACTCAGTAGAATGTGCTTTTTTTGTCTTGTAGATAAGCTCACCATTGTGCACCATCCAAATGGTAAGTGTTTGGTGTTTATAGAAGGATTTAGGACTAAAACAAAGCTCATAGTAAACCAACTTTTATATTAATGTAAACCTAATGTGATTAAGCTGGTCACTGTAAAATCTCACAGAGATTTTATATTTATAAGCAAAACCACTTGACATCCAAAATAAATGTGAGATGATTCTAGAATAGCAATGCTAGAGGCGTTGTGATATAGTAAAAGAAGCACGTGCTTTGAACTCTGACCTGGCTCTTCACGACTTACTAGCTGAGACCTTTGGCTTAAACTCTTTAAGCCCCAGTTCCCTCATTTGTAAAATGCAGATAAGAATTCTATCAGCTCGGTGCTTTGTGTCCACCTACAGGGGTAGGATAGGGAGGGTGGGAGGGAGACGCAAGAGGGAGGAGATATGGGGATATCTGTATACATATAGCTGATTCACTTTGTTGTACAGCAGAAACTAACACACCATTGTAAAGCAATTATACTCCAATAAAGATGTTAAAAAAAAAAAGAATTCTATCGTGGAGAATTACTATAAAAACAGATGATGATCTGTGTAAATGGAGCTAACGCTTGATAAGTGGGAGATGTTGATAGAACAAATGAAATTGGAATGGCACGCAATAGCTGGAGGGGTTCCCTTCAGTGTGATGGGGGAGGATGGGTGCAGAAGGTAGGGAGGGTAGAGGGGAGCTGCCGGCCAGCTGGGGGCTGTCCCATGAGCTCCAAGCACTGCCTTGCAGCCTGAAGCACAGGGCTGACTGCAGGAATGGAGAGGCACGTGGCTGGGATGGAAAGTGAGACACCTGTGAGAAAAGCAGGAAGTAGCATGGGCCAAGGTGGAACAGTAGAAACAAACTTTTATTAAAAAAAAAAAAAAGTGTGCTTTGCAATTGCCTGATTCTGGTAAATGGGGAAGAGAAAAAGAAGAAAAAGGCATAATCAAGTGGAGCTTGTTATTCGAAGATGTTGGATTGTTTCTGAGCTGCAACAACTCCTTGAGGATCCTATTCTAGTCAATCCCTATGTGTAGGAGAAATTAATACCTACTTGTCAAGGGTGCTATTTAAATATGCCCTTTTTGGTCCCTTTAATATTTTTTCTCTTTACCCATATCCTATTCTTTGCATATACATTTTTTAAGTGCTGAATAAAGGAATTATTAAATGTGTGAACAAGTGAAGAGATAGTAACAGAGTTTGTATTTCTAGGTAATGAAAATGCCCACAATGAAAATGTGTCATATAACATACCCTTTGGCAATAAGGTGGGTTGTATATATCCTCATTTTTATAAAATGCAAAAAAGAATTCTTTGTTGAGAAAGAATATGAAAGCCTTCTATGCTGACTGTGCTTTGAAACATTCCCACAAATGTGAACTAAATAGGTCACATAAGCATTTGTGTGCAAAATCCATGAGCAATAATTTAAAGAAATTAACTGTTCTGAAAAAAGCAAAGAAAGAACTCAAAGGAAAAAGGCACTGAGGCCAAAGTGTGGCTGAATTCAGCAGACCAAATAAATCTTAGAGGAGTTATAAACACATCTTCTTTAGCAAAAGGAACATGATGAGCCTATTTGAACCACGATTTATACAATCCTTAAAGTCTAGTTTTAAGAAAAAATGTAATGCCAAAATATTGTTCATATAAATATGCATTACTTCACATTGTAGAGTTAACTGAAAGTAAATTGCTAACAAGAAGCCAGAAATAACACTAGGGAAAGACAGCAGCAGTGGAAAGCCAAGACCAGTTCAAGACAACACCACTGATGTCCTGTCCACAAATTTTTCTTCATAAAAAATCATGCTATTCCAACTATCTACATATGTGATGTAGGACATTTGCACTGTTACCCAGGGTCATCTGGCAGCTGGATTTCTTGCTAAAATCCAGAATTAGGGCCCATAACAAACCCGTTTTAGTTTACCAAATTTTAATAACCCTTTAAGCTCTCTTATGCTTCAAATAAATCATACATAATTATAAAAGTCATTCACCCTTAAGAACTGCTTGAAGTATTTGTGTTTCTGGATCATTCTATGGCCCACCAATGAGCTATAGACCTAATGGGTCTACAGCACATATGGACCTAATGGGTCTACAACACATAAACTCATGAGACTCATTTGACTGTAGCAGAATTGTGAGGTACCACCTAGCCCAGGAGTTTATGAAAATATCTTTGTTAAACAAAGATTATTCTACAAGATCTGGAGGACGATCTTGAGAGCAAGATTTTGGGTAAGAGGAAAAGAATACAAATTCCCAACGCTTAGGCTATTCTCCCTCAAAAAGAAAATAAAATTTGAACTCAAGGACTTTGATGTAGTTGAGCTTTACAATGACTCTTTCCTTTAAAGATGGAGGACTGTCTTGCCAGTTGCCTCTACAAAGCTGTTTTTCCGTGACTGTGAAAGGCAACTATGACTTTATCATGTTTCTTTGTTCAGCCTTAAAATGGAGAAATGCTAACTCTGTCTATTTTTTTTTCCTTAGCTTCCTGCTCGACTCCAAGTTGAAAAGGAATTTGGTTTCTGTTGCAGGAAAGATCACTAAAGAAGGTAATATATCAGCTATATGTTTTTAGAAAACCTAAAGCAGGCTTATTAGGAACTTGAAGGAATCATTTGTCTAGCAAACAGAATACCTTAAATATTTCATTGTCTTCTCCTGAAAGGATAAACATGTGTATTTTTCAAGCTAAAGGTGATTGTTCCTTAGAAAGATTTATTATAGGGGTGACTTTATGCTAGGTAATCAATTTCAGGTGATGATCCATTTTTCACTAATACATTTCCTGTGATCTTATTTTCAGGTTATTATAATAAAACTCAAGACTCTGCAGACACTTTCTGGGTGAAGCAAGCTTGCATTTGGATTGCCCGCTGTCTTCAGGACAAATCTATACTATGAAAGCAGAAGCAAGCTTTTGAATTTCAGAATTTGTTATTGACACAATTTATTGGCATTATACCTGCTTCAGATGAGTATATCAACATTAAAATTGAATGCTGTAGAGCAATTGCATTCTTTGAAAATTCTTGCGTTTTACAATGCACTTTCCCACTGAAGCAGCTATTTCCCATTTTTAAAATTAAAGAAAAAACAAGAGCAGAGAAGTTAAATGCTCTGTAGCAAAGTTACTGGGCCTGTTTAATGGGCTAGCCTTAATCGTTTACTCCCCGCTACACTTAGAATAAGCATAAAAAATACAAATTTGTTTTGTACATATTTGCTTTTCCAGTGGATGGTCTATTTTCTGAATTTCTCACATACAAAGCTCTAATTATTATTGTCACATCATGTTTGCAGCAACCTTCCATTTTTTAGAGCTTGTTTGCATATAACCTTGAGAACATTATTTTTTTAACTTTCTGTGTCTCAAATAAATATAGATTTTCACAACCTATATTCTCTATTAAAAGGCTTATAATTTCATCATCCCATTTCTTAGAAGCAATTTATGAGCTTAGAATAGAATGCGGTTTTATCATTCTATGATTTCTACCCACAGTTGCTGCAAATTAAATAAATGTTTAAAGCTATGTCTGACTTTTCAAAATAAATGTATGAGAATTAACCACTAAATTCTTCTGCTTACCAGTTTACAGAGAGAAGTCTACCAAATATTTTTTAATTTCACTGTGTAGGGCCCATAAAGTAAACACACAAATGATTTTTTTCCAGCTTCTAAACAGTGATTTATAGGGATATATATTTTAAGTGATTCTGCAAAACATTGCCCATAAGTTTCTCATGACCATTAACACTCTTAAGCTCAAGTTTTAGAAAATAACATAGTAGTTTGATCAATCCCTAATAGAAGGTGCTTCTTGATTATGACATTTGGAAATTTGATCCATAGTTTCACATCTAAGCTTTCAAGAAATGGAATGCCCTTCCACATACTGAGCCCCCATTTCTATGGCTTGTTCCACCCAAAGAGTCATGAAAAGCAATAGGAAAACCAACTGCTTTTCTATAATTTTCTTCATCTATAAAATTCAAATGTGTCTATTATCTCTAAAGTAAGAATTTCCATATAGGCCTGTGACTGGTGCCTACAATTCCATTGTCAACTTTATTCTTATTAAAAACGTGAAATCTAGTAACAGGTAAAATGTCAACTTTTCTAATTACAAAGCAATTAGATCATTTCTTACCTGAGAACCAATTCAGGGTGGAAGTGGAAGATAAAGCATGAATGTTATTCAGTTTTTTAACATGGAAAGAAATCTAAAGTCAGCACCTCTAAGTTCTATCCTTCTGAACTGGGCTAGTTTAGAATAAAATCATGGCAAAAAGCCCCTTTAATAGTCTCTTTCCCTAGATACTCTGGTCCTTGAAATCTTATTACTTTGTCATCACAAAGAAAGGGAGGAAAAGAAACCAGAAATAACTGAGGTCCTCCCTATGACTCCTGAACCATGGTCCCTCCCCTCCTTGACTTATTAGGCTTGTCCAGAGCATAGAAGACAGAGAAGTTTGGAGTTGGGGGATCAGAGAAGCTCACATCATGCCTGTTGCATTGAAGGAAGAGATGAAAAGTAGAGAAATGCAAAGGCAGAGGAAGGGTAATCCAAATTTAGGAATGATCCCAGATAAGAATATCCAGAAGGAAGCAATATTTTTTAATCTCTGGGCTTTATTCTTAACATACAGAATACTGTCTATCAAATTTGAGCCACACGACAGAAGTTTTTTTTTTAGTGATGGAAGAGATCATATGTCAGAATCTTGACTAGTAGACTAGGAAGATGTGAACTTTCCTTGGAGGTTTGGGGCATTTGTCTAAGAGCCCTAGTCACTGCCAGAAAGGAAACACCTGTATGGGAAATCTTCTGGAGATTTTGTGCTGATTCTGGAAGCCTGAGCAACCAGTAGGTAATAAAATACCTTATCTTTCCTATCATCCCTTCCTCTATTTGGATTTGTTCCCAAGCCATTACTCTTAATGTACACAAGAACCAGCCCCTTCCTCTTCAGTTTACTTGACTCTGACTTCTAGAGAAATTTGGACTGGTATTAAATGTTATCAAAAGAATTTTATGTTTAAAATTAATTCCCTTCTTTTCTACTTAGTTTTCTAGGATAAAGAAGAAGAAGCACCTAGACCAGTGGTTCTCAACTAGGGCATCTGGCAATATCTGGAGGCACTTTTTATTGTCATGACTTCAGAGAAGGTGCTCTTGGCATCTAGTGTGTAGAGACGAGGGATGCTAATGAACATCCTATAAACTACAAGACAAAAGAAATGTCCTGTCCAAAATGTCAACACTTCGAGGTTGGGAAACACTGATCTACACTATAAAGTAAAATGGGATTAACACTTAAAAGAATGTTATTAAAATAAAAACAGTTAACTTTATATGGAATTTTCTGGAAGTGGAAACCCGTGTGGTAGCATAAATCAGTGTTTTTATTTTGAAGTGCGTATGGCGTAACTTAAATGGACCATTAAGTACTCAAAAGAATAGATGACTCATCCATTTTTGTAAATCAAACATTAGATTATTCTACCAGTGGAGACTCCAATTTTTAGAAAATGAGACTGTTCTCAGTATTGTTCTAATGAAAATGACCTTGTAACTTAAGTCATTATTATGTCCTATTCATGCTCTAAGCACGTGCTCATCTGAGTTCCTTCTTGTCATGCTCAGGGGGTCTGATTTTAATAACTTGGACTTACCTGAATTTTACTGCATATTGCTTTTCTAAATGGGTAAATATTTAGGAAAGAGGTCTGCTCATGAGCCTGATCTAATCACTCCCAACTAATTAGCACAGGGCTGGTATGAGGCCCCCCCTTGCAGTACTTTCTGTAACTGTACCTGCCAACCATACTTGTTGGCCTTCCTTATTTTGTGGGGCTGACCTTTAAAGGCAGGGACTGCCACGCAAAAGACGGCAAAAACAAGATTCTAAATATAGTAGACCTGGGACTTCCCTGGCCGTCCAGTGGTTCGGACTCCGTGCTTCCACTGAACGGGGCACGCGTTTGATCCCTGGTCAGGGAGATCCCGGAGATCCTGCAAGCTGTGAGGCTCGGCCAAAAAACATAATAAATAAATAAATAAAATAGGCCTCAAATTTATAAATTACAGTATATGATTTCCTCAATATTCTCATCTTCAAAATGCAGATTCTTACATAATTTTACAGGTATTAAATGACATCATGTGCTTACGTGAGAAGTGCAGTATTTCATTCAAGGGCATGAACTTTGAGGAAAGACCAACGTAGCTTGACTTTTGGCTCATCTATATCCTAGCTATGTAAACTCAGCCAGTTTTTCAGTTTCCCTGAACCCTATTTAATCATTAGTAAAGTGGGGTTATCAATACCAACATCAGCATAGGTGGTTTGAGAATTAAACGTAAAAATATTATTTAATTAATTTTTCATCCCAAAAGGACACTTTTGATGGTAAAATGGAGTACTGCTAATGATTGTGATTAAAAAAAAAAAAGGCAGGCATACCTCCAGCATAAGCTGAGATACACGGTCACTCCACTTAAATGACACATAGGTGCTTAGTATATTTTTGGTTCCAAGTAAATGCTCAGTGAAGATAGTTGGCAAAAAATAATCCTCTTTGAAATGTGAATACAGTGTGATACGCTAGGCTGACTTGTTATCTGACTGGCTCTTAGGCACAGCCTTATAGCATATGATTCAAATCCACATCATTATTTAAAAAACCAATGTTTACAAAATGTTGAATGACCACCTGGATCACCCATAAACATCAGAAGCTTCAAGTAGAAAAATCCATCAGTGATAAAGTACAGTATTTCCTAAATTGTGTTACAAGGAACTCGCGCATATTCAATTTAAAAGGGTTTCTGTGATCAAGTGAGATGAGAAAGTGCTATGTATTTTAGTCCCTTTTAGAAGAGCATATTAGACATCCAAGTATTGAAGACTAACTAATCCTGCAAAAAAGAAATCTATACTGTTTGAAAAACACTGACTTACATTTTATGTATATGTAAGCTGGTCTCATTTTCCACTTAATGGGAAAAGAAAAACTGGAGGAAGGATGCCTGCTGTGATATGTTGAGACGGAGTCTGAAACCTGGGTTCAGTGGGAAACAGTGTCAAAATCAGTCAGTGATGTTTGCCATGAAGAATGATGGGGGAGGGTAAGGGGAGTGGTGGCATGCATGAGACTTATTTGGCATTCTTATTTGCCCTTGGCTAGCATAAAATGAAAGACTAAGTTCTGAATTTTGCAAATAATAAAAGTTGGTTTCAGTCAGAATAAAGATGACTTGTCTTCAAACAAATGAATTAGTGAACAGGTCTCTGAGTACAACACTGTAATTTCTGTTGTATGGTTTTTTGTATATCTTCGAATCAACATCAAATTTGGTTCCACTCAGAAGTAATGTAAGACCATCCAGAGATGCTGTGCAGTGAAGTGTATCAAACACTAAAGGAATTTCTGAATCCATGGAAATAAGTGGGATAGTTTCGCTCAAATTGCCTTTTTGCCTTCTATTGCAATAGGTGACCCTCAGAGAGAGAAATTAGCCTTCAGCAAGCTAACCAACAATGTCTGATGGATTATTTCTTTATTTCTCAAGGTAGGGATGGACATGTTATATCAACTATGATAAAAGTGCTATGGTTTTGCCCCTAGCACTTTCTCTTTTCTTCACTTGAGAAAAAGAAAGGCAAGGGGTTCGGGGAAGTGTAAGCTGAGGCTGTTTTGGCATTCATGCCTGGCACTCGGTGAGAGCATCTGCAGTCACCCTCAGGAGTCTTAAGCATCCTTGCAAGACATTGGCATTTGTCATAATGTTGCAAAATGAGATGTTTTGTAACTCAGATATGGCAAGTCATGCCCAGTACCTCCCAGATCTTCTGCATCAGCAGACTCAGGGAATCCCGGCAGATGACTTGTCATTAACACTGTTGAAGAGCGTAAGAACCTTACTTACGATCACCATATGGTCTCTTCACCCTGATTTCCGTATATTATAGTACTGTGACTGAGATATTTTATTTATTTTATTTCATCTTATTTTATTTTATAAGAACACTTACATTAGGTCTACCCCCTTAACAAATTCTTAAGTGTACAATACATTATTGTTAACTAGGTACAATGTTGTACAGCAGATCTCTAGGGCTTATTTTGAGTGAGATGTTTATACACCTTCGCAATTGGATTTTGGTCTCAAGCGATATTTTAGGATTTAACAAAACAAACCATCTGTGACTATAAGAGCTATCTGCTTCCTCACCTTCTTGAAAAAGATAATAGAGAAACAAACATTATGCTTTCCTGAAGAATAAGCCTGTTCTTCAGCCAGAAAAGCAAATGTCTGTGAAGGTTCTGCTCATGTTTCAGCCTCTGAAATGGAAACGGGAGAAATAGCAACATTCTTCAGAATAAGGCAGAAAAATTATTTCGAAAAAAAAATTTTTTTAAACCACAAAAGAATAGCAATAGTTTAAGACCAGAGAAAATAGCAAGTGCAAAAGCCCTGTGGCACAAAGAAACAAAGAACATCTGAGAACCCAAATACAGCCAGTATGACCACAGCACAGAGGGCAAAGCGAAACATAGACTGTGATAAGAATAGATCATGCAGGGCAATATTAAGGATTCTGTTTCTTCCAGAAAACAGTGGAAATCATAAATGAGATTTTAGCAAAGAGAATGTCACATTTGCATTTTGAAATGAACACTTCAGCTGCACTAGGGACAACAAACTGGAGAGAATATAACAAACCAGAGAGGAATCAATTGTCCAAGTACAAAGCCTCATATTTGTTCTTAGTTTTGAAGCTACATGTGTTCTATGCTATATAACAACCTGCCACAAACTCGGCAGCTTAAAATAACACATTTATGATCTCAAAGTTTCGATGTGTCATGAATCTGGGCATAGCTTAGCTGGGTCCTCTGCTCAGGGTCTCACAGGGCTACAAACAAGATGTCAACCGGGCTGAATTTTCATCTGGAGGCTCAAATGGGGAATAATCTGCTTTCAGGTTGTTAACAGAATAATGCGTTTCCTTGTGGCTGTATGACTGAGGGCACCTTATTTTTCTGGCTGGAGGCCACCCTCATGTCCTAGAGGCCTCACGTGAGAACTTACCACATGGGTGTCATCAACATCTTACTCCATCAAGCCCCCAAGAGTCTCTCATCTCAAGGGGGCCCAATCCCTCATTTAGGGCTTTTACCTGAAAGAGACAGGCTCACCCAAGATATGTCTTTTTATTATCTCAAATTCAACTGATTTGAGACCTTAATTATATCTGAGAAACCCTTCACTTTCCCATATTTTGTCACAAGTCAAAAGTCCTACCTACACACAATGGGGGAAATGGTTAACAGCAAGTGTGGACACCAGGGGGTAGGAATCACGGTGCCACCTTAGAATTATGTCCACCACACCACCAAACATTTAAATTTTAATATCACAAACTATTGAAAACTAGTTCCAGGAACCAGTGGGACCTTCCCACACAGTTCTTATATTTACACGCTAATAAGAACATTACTGAGAGAAGATTCCTTTCCTTGAGATATCCACAGTGCTTCTCCATAGTACAGATTTATTCTATTTCTTATAGTTACCCACCAAGAAATGTGAATGCCCTGTGTTCCTTTGATATGTTTCAGTAAATTGTAATATCTCCCTTAGTATTTTGTTTCTGTTTCCACCTGCTTCTGCTTTTACATTTGTGTTTAGCTGTTTTTCTCCAATATCACAATCCCTCAGTATAGATACACATCTGGCATTGAAAACACAGAAATGGGAACCAAAAGAGTGGTGTGAATAATAAGCTATCTGTATGACTTTCTTGAACTTAGTAAGTTTTCAATACATTTGCCTATGTGGGATTCTTCTGAATTATGCAGACCCAACATGGGATCCAACACTGCTAGCAATGATACCCAAAACAACCAAAAAATTCAGAAAACTAAAATTTCATCCTCTAACTTTTAAATCACTCACTACTCCCCTGGTAATCAAAGTGGTACTTTAAATTCTATTTAATACTCGGAGCACATTTTTAAAGCAGCAGTGAAAAGCCATTGAAATATTTTAAGCAGAAAAATTCATTCTGACTGCAGAACAAAGAATGGATTGTAAATAGGCAAGAGCAGAAAGTCAGGGGGCTAGTGTGGTATTCACAAGATACTGGCGGCTTGGATTAGAGTGATAATTGAGGTGATTAGAGTGATAATTGAAGTGATAAAGAGGGGGCATATTTTAGATACATTTTGGTGGTAGTGTCAATAGTGCTTGGTGTGGGTTTGATGTGGAGGTAAGAAAAAAGAATATGAATGAGGCTGGAATTTTTTGACTTGAACAGTTTGGTGGATGATGGTATCATTCGCCAAGATGGAGAAGACAGAGGAGGGTAAAGTTTGGTGGGTTGTATTACATTGGTCAAGTCAATTAATCTAATTCTCAGTTTCCTCATGGGTAAAATGGAACTGATAGTAGTAACATTTCATTGGGTAGTTTTGAAGATTAAATAAATAATGCTTATGAAACACCTGAAACTTGGTAAATGCTCAGTAAACATTGAATTATCATCATCATCATCATCATCATCATCTTTAGTCAGTACTTATCTTGAAGTACAATAAACAAGTAAAGCTGGATTCAGTATCATTAGGGACATTACAATTGAGGTGGTAATAGTTCTCTTTGTGCTAAATATGGAAGTTAAAATTTTATTTTATGATAATTTTTGGATTATATGTCTAAAGTCCTCTAATCCATGGGGATTGGTATCACATTTTGACAGTTAAGCTTTCGCCACTTGTGAGGTTTACCTGTGAATGTAGAATAGTTCGGGGAAAGTTTCCTGATATTTTTGTTCATCTCCTAAAAAACTTACTGGAGGCTATCATGAGTCTTCAAAATAGACCAAAAGTGCAGGATGTGCATTTAGCATCCATTTTCATCCCCTTCTATGAAGACCCTGTACTTAAGGTTCTGGGAGGCTAATGCAGACATTTGTCAGGCTCTCCAGCAGGAAGGGGCTCCATGTGATATATGTTCCACCAACGAGATGGTCTCATGGGAGATATGGAAGATGCAGGTGAGAGAGAGAGAGCACCTCCCTGCTGCTGTGGAGGCTGGCCAGGAGGTCGGACTCACGTTGGTGTTGTTGGTGGTGGCCAATGCGATCCACATCCGAGGGTCTGGTCACCAGCTTCACGGGTTTGAGGCAGTTGTAGTGCCAGTGATGGTGGTGATAAGCACAACTGCTTCCTGACTTCTGGATCTTGGCGACAGTAGTGTTAACCTAAGCCAACTCCTCTAGCTCTTTGAAAGATTTTATAAGTTCTTTATTCCTTGTATTAAATTCCTTTTTGATTGAAATATCTAGAATGGTTTCTGTTTCTTAGATGGAACCCTGACTAGTACACTGTCACATCAAGGGTCTAATTTAACTCCATTTTTCACTAGTTTTTATCCGATAACATTTTTCTTGACTGAAATTTCCAATCTATTTACCCTACTGACCATTTCACTTCAGGCACTCAATTCACATTTCAGGTGCTTACTTGGTGTTTGTTAAATGAATAAATGTTATGAGGTCATCATCTGGGTTATCTGCTTCATAAAATAGTAACTTATTCCTCCTCCAACTTTCAAATCAATCTAATACAATATTATCAGATTACTCAGATATTTATAATCAGAATAAAATCCTTTTGAACTTTATATAATCTAAGCATATATATAATACCTTACAGAATAATTTTAGTAAACTTAAATGCCAGTATTACCAAAGGTACAGCCAAACCTTTCTTTATTCACGGACTACCTAGTTATGGAATTTATATTCTCTTTAAGTTATCTCTTAAGAATATTTAGTTAAAGCAAATGACTTTCATTAAACTCACTTTTTCATCAAAATCTAAAGATACCAAGTTACAAATTCAGGAAGAATTTCACTTACATCTATAATCAAGGCAACAGCATTAAATTATTCATTGATTAGTTCTTCTTTTGTTAGCTCTCTTCTTGACATAAAATTTTTAGATTCTGTTGAATATGATTACTTCCTCTTTAAATATGTTCAAACCCTCATTATTCATAACCTTATAATGTGACTTTAACCATACTTTGAAGGTCCAGATTGCAGAAAAACAAACTTTACAAAGCCTGGCACCAAATGAAACATTTATCAGATCTGTGGCTGGATTATAAAACTTTTTAAGCTTTAAAACATAGTGGATACCCGAAGGTTAAAAAAAAAAAAAAAAAAGTTTTTTAAAAAGTCAATGAATTGAATACTAATGGGTGACCCAGGTTATTTTGAGTCACAATATCATTTGCTCAGATCTATTTTCCTTCCTAGGCTGCGCAGGTGAGCAGCGTAAAGCATTCCTGACACTAGCACTTAAAGGAGAGTCCCGTCCATCAAATGCAGTGGTCCACTGAGGAAACTTGGTATAGCCTTCCCATCCATTTTATTTACCTCTGGACTAAATACTAAGATTTTCTTAAGATCAAGGGCCATTATGGGTTTGATGAAGAAACAATAGACAGCTGGGAATAAGCTCTTCTTGAAATGACGAGTTACCTGACAGTCCCTGAGCACCGGGTTTGATGTCCTCAGGGGAAAGGGCATGACCTTATCAGTGTTGCCAGAAAAATATGACACTGACCTTTTAGCACAACATTGTTACATCTTTGTTCTCCACAGAGAGGGGATAATAGCAGATTGGGCACTGTATTCGTCATCCCTTATTGAAAATACATTTAACTTTTGCCTTTAAGATGTCTGTATTCTTCTTTAGCCAGCAGTCCCCTCTCTCATACAGATTTACCACACGAAGAATCCTTTGATTCTCACTAAATCAGTCCATCATGGAATAGTTTTTTGTACTGTTCTCATTTTTATCCATACAAATTTACCCACCCGGTGCATGCTAGGGCATGGCGATACAGTGGAATGTTAATATTTGACCAACATTGGCATTAGATTTTAACATATTTTTAAAAACAGTTTCCTTCCATTAATATCAGCCACCAACATGGGGCACAAATAACACAATCATAGTTGGTGATTTTAAAATGGACACTTTATCAATTGCCTATTCTACAAACAGGCTGCATAGAAAACAACCGTAAAACCCCCTTCTTATACACTATGAACCTTAGTTAACGCAAAAGTATGTGAGGGCTTGCTGCTGTTGATTGAACTCCCGCCCATGACTGCACACATCTTTGGGTTATGTAGGTGGCTCCGCTGATCTTACTTGGGTTTGCTCACATATCTGGGGGTCAGCTGGCTGTGCTAATCTAGGATGGCCTGGGCTAGCACTTCACAACTTGGCTCTGCACTGTTTCCCATCCACCTGCAGCGTAGCCCTAGCACAGTCTTATAGCAGCTGAAGAGAGCAGGAGAGAGATGACAATTGCACAAGTACTTTTCCTGTTGTTTCAAGCCTCTGTTGTTGCCACTTTTACTGCATGCCACTGCCCAAAGTAAGTCACGTGGCTGACCCAAAGTCAATATGGGAGAGGATAAAAAGTTATATGGTAAAGGATGTGGTTACACGAAGGAAGAAAACAAAAACACTAATTAGAAAAGATATATGCACTCCAATGTTCAATGCAGCATTATTTACAATAGCCAAGATGTGGAAGCAACCTAAGTGTCCATCAGCAGATGAATGGATAAAGAAGATATATATATAGTAGTATATTAGCCATGAAAAAAGAATGAAATTTTGCCATTTGCAACAACATGGATGGACCTGGAGGGTATTATGCTTAGTGAAATAAGTCAGAGAAAGACAAATACTGTATGATATTACTTACATGTGGAAGCTAAAAAATAAAGCAAACAAATGAATATAACAAAACAGAAACATACTCACAGATATAGAGAACAAACTAGTGGTTACCAGTGGGGAGAGGGAAGTGGGGAGGGACAAGATAGGGATAGGGCATTAAGAGGTATAAACTATTATGTATAAAATAAATAAAGCTACAAGGATATATTGTACAGCACAGCAAATATAGCCAATATAACTTTAAATGGAGTATAATCTATAAAAATATTGAATCATTATGTTGTACACCTGAAACTAATATTGTAAATCAACTATACTTTAATTTTTTTAAAAAGGATTAATTTTTAAATTTTTTAATCAACTATAATTTTTCACGGAGGGGTGAAAAAAAATCAGGCTTCTTAATACAATAAATCTACCACAGGTCCTTCTTAATATCAGTTTACTGTATTAAAATGCGTATAAAACCAAAAAGAAAAGCTATATTATGAAAAGTAGCAGAACCTAAATTAAAATGATACGGACACATTGGAAGAAATACTTGCATCTCTAATGTATAAAGATCACATTCAAATTCGTAAGAAAAGCATCAAGATTCCAATGGTAAGTTCCCAAAGGACAGCAACAAAGAGTTCATTTAAGAAGTAATGCAAGTACGGAACAAATATACAGACTAATGTTTATACTCATTTGCGGTCAAAGACGTCAGTTAAAGCTAACCTGAGATAGAATTTACAACTAGTATATTGGCCAAAAAAAGCCTAATCTTTCTTATTTATGAACTTGAGGATCTTTGTAATCCCTGAGAAACTGAATATTTTAGTTTGGTGCCACAGACCTTTCCTCCTGGCAACAAACATTTGTCATATTTAGCTATCCAGTATCTGAATATCCCTCCCCTCTTGCTATTAGCACTGCCATCATCCTTTTGAGAAAATTCCCAACTGACTATGATTTTGAAATCACTCCCAATGATTTTCAGAAGAAAATCATTCCAATTTACTCACTCCCACTGCAGCCTCCCTCTTCATAAGCTGAGGGTGGTATATTATTCAATTGCCCTCGACACAGTTTCCTAAATTCTGTCCATCACTCATTCCTGGGATGCTGATTCAACAGTTGAGGTCAAATTAATCATCATACAGGGGCAGGACAGAGGTCAGACTGTTCTTGTGGCATGACCTTGGCTGCAGTTCTGCCTGCTTATCCCTCAGAGGACCCCTATTTCCTGTCCATTCTCCTAGTTCAGTCCTCCAGGGTCCCATTTATTATGTCATTTCCCAATATCTTCACAATAAATTCCCATTTGCTCAGATGGTCAGGTTTGTTTCTGTGCTCGTAACAAACACTCTAGACTGGAGAAATCAAAACACAGAGATTCTGGTTTCGATGTATCCCCCTAAAAGATATGAAGTCCTAATCCCCAGGACCTGTGAAGGTGACCCTATTTGGAAAGAATCTTTGCAGATGTTATCAAGATAAGATGAGGTCATACTGGTGTAGGGTGGGCCCTTAATCCAATAAGATTTGTGTCCTTTTAGGAAGAGGAGACAGAGGCGCACAGGGAGAGAACACCAAGTAAAGACACAGACTCTCGAGGGAAGAACGTGATGTGCTGCAAGCCAAGGGCCACCAAGACAGGAAGAGCCAAAGAAGGATCTCCCAGAGAGGTTTCCGAGGGAACATGGCCCTGGCAACATCTTACTTTCAAACTTCTGACCTTCAGAATTGTGAGACAATATGTTTCTGTTGTTTTAAGCCCCCAGTTTATGGTACTGAGTTACAGCAGCCCTAGGAAATATATAATTTAATTTATTACTAATGATAATTATGAACCACTTATCATATAAGAAGCTCATTATATATCTGTAACTCAAATCCTTTCCTAGATAACTGCTCATATGACATTTTCACCCACCCAACCCAAGCTTTTGCATATAGAAAGCATATAAATAAGAACCCAGTTAGTAGATAGAAGCATGCAAATGAACAGAAAGCATGGGGCAGAGTGAGATTACCCTAAGAAGCTAAGTATTTTCTATCTTATCCACTTCTCCCCAACACTTTACTTATCTTGTTATCAACTCATGAGTAAAATGTCCCTCCGACCGTCAACCAGGCCACTTTTTGAATACTCTATAAATATTTACCAAAATAAATCAAATTGAGTCCTTGACAAACCAAGAATTAGGTACTACGTAGTAACACAAGAGTTTTTAGGAGATCTGGATTTTCACCATAACAACACCATCACCAACCCTGAAATGTATATAAATAGGAAAAGCAGGTGTGACATGTCTTCAGTTCTATTCATGTTCAATGTCCTGTAAAACAACTAAGATAAGTTAAATGGAAGGACATTAAAACAGAAAGGACATAGAGATGCTCTCTAAAATGAGTTTGTCCAGAGGGACTTGAACACTGTGTGCAACTGTCTTATCAGTTGAGTAGACAGCAATCAGTGTAATTATAGTGGGCAGTGATAAGATTTTTAAACTTCCTTAAAGTTTTATTATATTTGACAGTCCAATTTGCCTGTAGGTCACTGGGCAAACAAAAATGTGTGTTATAGGGATTATGCTGGCTTTTTTATTTTCTACTGGGATTTTCATTATATATTAGCTTCTCAGTCATTTCAAAATTCCTCGAATTTCTTTCTGATACTGTCATTTGATTTAGCAACTGGATAGAAGCAGCTGAAAGCATTTCTTGGTCTTAAATTAGAGTTGGCCATGACAAATGTTCCTGCAAAAATATAGGATGGATCCCACACATTTATCACGGCATCTGGGCCATGTTTGTTTCTGTAGGACAGAGGAGAGGGTAGAAAGGATTCTTATGTTGGTAAACTGAAAGTCTAAGAATTACACTTGCCATCTGGGATTGCTTTGACGAGAATACTGGCCTGTTCCTCCCACTTAATTACCAAAATGAAGTATCATCATGCAAAGACAATGATCTTCGTGATCGAGACTTAAGGAAAACCAAAAGAGTAAATACTTTGATTTAAATATGGTTGGATTTATTTACTGTGACATTCAACAAGCTTCTCAAGTTTTTAGCAAAAATTTCATGCACACATTTAGCCTATACAAACAAGAAGTTACATAAACCCAACATAATTAAAGCAATTTATATAGGGCATAAACTTCATGATGTTTTACAGTCAACTTGTAAGTAAAGAAAGCAACTAACAGAAATAACTTCTCCCAGCAAAAACACTTATGTGGTTTGCAGAGTTCCAAAATACCAGTCTTTAAATATGTACTATTCCACCAAGTGCCAAAAGGAGAATAGCAAACTAAACAGAGCAAAATATGGCCTCAATTTAGAGATTTGGTAAGGAAGTAAAGTGAAGACCTGCTTTTATGTGTGCTGTCGTAAAGAATCAATTTCTCCAGCATTATAGTTTCATTAACTCCATTAGGGAATACAATTTCAAATAAAAAGCTTAGGTTCACCTAAAACTGTTGAACAGTTAACTCAATGGTAATACTTCTGGTATTAAATCTACCGAGTTCCAGAAATACTCAAACTTTTCCACTGCAGAATCTTCCTTGTTTCATAATAGAAATGGTGTATTTCTAAGGCCAGATGGGCAATTCAGAATCATGCTAAATGGCTGCCTGAGGTCATCACCAGAACAGGGACAAAGAACCGCTGCCTTTATGGAAATAATACTAATTCAGGTTTCTTCCTATTAGCCGTGTGTCTGAGTAAACCTTAGCACTAGACCCACACTAGAGCCCCTTATTGAGCTGATGCCCACTAGCAATATTTCAAGGAATGAGCTGTCAGGCCCCAAACTTGCTTTGACAGAATTGTTACAACGGTAAACATTTGCCTTGGGCACCAACCTGACACAATCCTTTGACAAGCGGTTTCACTCATGCGGTGAAGAGAACAGATAGGTATGATTCTCACCTAATAGACTTAGTGGTAGCTTAATTTAGAAATGATACGGATAAAAACTAGTAGTAGTATCAATTAATTTTCTGATTCTGCATCCCATAACAGAATAACCAATTGCTTTTCGGAATCAAGTCTCAAAAACATTTTTTTAATTAACTGTACTCTTTTCAATACCAGTTGTAAGGACACTAATCTTCTTAAGGTTCTTAGTAATTTACTTTTACTCCAGGAATTTTCATCTTTGGAAAGCATCCTTACCCATTCAGAGGGGATTGGCCAAGTTATTTGGAAGAAACCCTGTGTCTACACGAATAAGTATTGTGTAGTACATATGTCCAGATTCGATTCTGGGATGAAGGATGGAAGGGCTGGCTTTAGTGGACATGAGGCTAAATTCTAAAGCAACCTACGTTGGAGTGGGAGACTTGTTCAAAGCAGCCATCCCAATGTCAGCTTTTTAAGCTCTTGTCTTCAAACCACCCAAAATACGCCTTTTTTACAAAATCTAGAAAGGTATCATTTCAATGCTAAAAGCTGCCTTCCTGATCCTTCTTCACAGTTCTTTCCTCCCAGAGTGAAACTATTCCGTCCTGGTGAGCCCTAATAGGAAGAAGTGAGCAAAGCCCAGGAGTCACTTCAGGGCAACTTAAATCTGCCTTGCTGTCCAGCTTTACTGATTCACTACTTTTTAGAAGCAGATGAAACACTGTAGCTGTCTGTAGGCTGAGCATTCCCCTCAGACATGCTGGCCCAGTGGTGTGCTTGGGTTTAGAGTTGAGTCTGAGGTCTCAGATGCTTCCTCTTGATGGGACTGTATTAGAATTAGAATGTTGTTACCACCATCTTGGGGAAGAAGAACCAGGTTTATGGGCAGAAAAGCCACTGATATTCTTCCTACCCAGAGTCAGCATGCCCTCCCTTGCCCCACCACTGTGTCCTCTCAAAAAGGCTCCAGTTTGGGGGTTTGGGGGGAGGGTCATCCTTCCGAACAACTGTCCTTGATCTTAGAGATGAGGATAGACTTTTACATGGTAAATGGTGTGTGACTATGTGCTAGCGAAAATTATTATCAGAAAGAGCCGTACTTTGCACAGCGTCGGCGGTGGGACAGAGCATAGTCACGACTCAGGCAAATTTTCTTTAAGTCATACATCTCATGGAAACAGCCCAAATGAGCAGAGCAATTCGGGTACAGATGCCAATGACAGAGAAATAAAGGGATGAGGCTTAATGAAACATTTACTAAAACTCTCAGGCCTCAACATAGGAACTTAAAGTCTAAAACTAGCAAATATGCATGAGAAAGGACATGAAATTGCTAGACTTTAAACAGGAGTCAGACATGGGGGTGTGGGGAAGGGGAGGCTGGGATGTAGTGAGAGAGTAGCCTTGACATATATACGCTACCAAATGTAAACTATTTAGCTAGTGGGAAGCTGCTGCATAGCACGGGGAGATCAGCTCGGTGCTTTGTGACCACCTAGAGGGGTGGGATAGGGAGGGTGGGAGGGAGTCACAAGAGGGAGGGGATATGGGGATATATGTATGCATATAGCTGACTCACTTTGTTGTACAGCAGAAACTAACACAACCTTGTAAAGCAGTTATACTCTAATAAAGATATATTTTTTAAAAAGAAATGAAAACCAAAAAATAAATAAATAGGAGTCAAACATAAAATTACAGTGTGTTAGCCACAGGAGGGCACGGCTCAGTTAGTCCTTCAAGAGAGAAACTGCTGCGAAGAGCCTGGGATGCTGACAGCTCAGATCCCAGGCTTCCGGGTCAGCTTGGGCGCTCACACTGAGGCCACGCCCCCCCAAACATGCATGAGAAAGGACTCCTTTAATAATCAGCTTTGGCTTTGGGAGGCCCATCATCCTCACCAAGACTTTCTGGGAGTGGCACTGCCTTCCACTCTTCCAACCTAATGATTCTTCCTTCTCCCTGTTTTTTCACAGGTGTTGGGCATGCAGTGCAGTCTAAGACCTCTCCTTGCTCACCTGTCCCCCTCCCCTTTATTTTTCACAGGCAATGCCCCTGGTAAATCGCTTGCACTTCTGATTCCATCACGGTGTCCACTTACTGGAGGACTTGAACAGATGCCAACAAATATATAAATCAGTGTAGTTCTGGCTTGTCTTGCTGAGAGACAGAACAATAGCTGAAAATTTTTATTGAATTGTAACCATGGAGGAAAAAAAATAAATCACCACCTCTCCTCTCTACTGAAGCATACACCATTTCCAAAGTCTCATTTCTTTTTTAAGCGGTTGCTTCCCCTTAACCATTTCAAATAGAATCTTCTCTTTTCTTGGCCTTCCTACTGTATCCATTATTCCATCTCTCTCTCTCTAGCTCAAAGTAAAATATATTCTGTTGATATTGATGCAGAAGTTATACGGACGGGGAGCAAATTTGTAATAGACTTAAGCATTATCTAAGAATAGGTATTACTTAAGAACAGCTATTTATACTAGATTCACACTAGATACACGCTAGATACTAAACTGCCATGCTTTTGTGTTTTGTGTTTTTCAGTATCTGGTGAAAGAGGTAAGTGCACATTTAGAAGTTAATTTAACCTAAATAACCTTGGCTTCTGAGACGAGTAATGCCCCAAAGCTTGTAATTCATTTGATCTCAACTATCAAATAATGTCTGCATTAGGACTCATTCAGGATTGTTAATTTGCTCTTGGAAAAGACATTTGGAGGCAGTTCCATACTATTTTTTTTTTAACATCTTTATTGGAGTATAATTGCTTTACAATGGTGTGTTAGTTTCTACTGTATAACAAAGTGAATCAGCTATACGTATACATATATCCCCATATCTCCTCCCTCTTGCCTCTCCCTCCCACCCTCCCTATCCCACCCCTCTAGGTGGTCACAAAGCACTAAGCTGATCTCCCTGTGCTATGCAGCTGCTTCCCACTAGCTATCTATTTTACATTTAGTAGTGTGTATATATCAATGCTACTCTCTCACTTCGTCCCAGCTTACCCTTCCCCCTCCCCGTGTCCTCAAGTCCATTCTCTACATCTGCGTCTTTATTCCTGTCCTGTCCCTAGGTTCTTCAGAACCTTTTTTTTTTTTTTTTAGATTCCATATAAATGTGTTAGCATATGGTATTTGTTTTTCTCTTTCTGACTTACTTCACTCTGTATGATAGACTCTATGTCCATCCACCTCACTACAAATAACTCAGTTTTGTTTCTTTTTATGGCTGAGTAACATTCCATTGTATAGATGTGCCACATCTTCTTTATCCATTCATCTGTTGATGGATACTTAGGTTGCTTCCATGTCCTGGCTATTGTAAATAGAGCTGCAATGAACATTGTGGTACATGACTCTTTTTGAATTATGGTTTTCTCAGGGTATATGCCCAGTAGTGGGATTGCTGGGTCGTTTTTTTTTGTTTGTTTGCTTTGTTTTTTTCCCATACTTCTTTAGCAATTATTTTTCAAGCTTCCATTCATTCCAGGTTTGTCTACATCATCAACCTTCCTTTCCTGCATGGTTCATGACTCTAAGTTATCCATTTGCATCACTTCCATATAAACTTTATTTTCTTTGTAAACAGAGAGAATGGAACCTGTAGGCTAATCAACCTCCCCATGTCTGTGCTGCAGACACCAAGGATGAATCTTTATTACAGAGTAGAGTGGGAGGACAGCGAAAAAGTGCCTGCTCCATCCCCTGAGCGCCATCTGCCTTCAAGGGCACAGACAATGCCCACCCAGAGGGCTCTCCTGCCCACAGATAAGCCCACACTCTGCACCACTGACAGCTGTGTGAGGAAGAGGCACTAAAGCTGAGAAGAACATGGAACTGCACATATCGGTCATCAAAAAATGCAGAATACGCCCCAAAGGAACAGAAATATGAGGCTCATTTTAGGTTTTAAAATCAGCTAACTCCTCTAGCAAAAATGAAAGTTTTTCTTTTTTAAAGCCTATAGAATCTCTAGTTCCCAATCTGTTCAGAGACTTACCTCCCTTTACAAACTCACAAAAATAGATACGCAACCAACCTCTGAAACTCAGCATAAGAAATAGAAATTACTGCTTTAAGATTTCTTTGCAAATCAACATCTTAAATTAGACATGAGGAAGCAAGTCACCTTCTCTGTCCTTTAAGAAAGGCGCAAAAACAAGATGCTGTCTGGAGTTGATATGAGAAATCCCACTTTTCCTGACTCTAATGCAGGAAGGGTATCACTGACAGGTAAATGAAAAGCCTGAAGGAAATTGACTGAAGAAGGGGGGGAGGGGCTGGGCGGGGGGATACCAAAAAAGAAAGAAAGAAAAGAGAAAGGAATGGGAAACTAGTGTAAGATCCATGCTACTACTCCTAAAATGACACAAAAACACATTTAGACCATGTTGAAAAACCACATTATTAATAAAATGATTTCACCATTCTAACAATATATAACAGATTTATCTGTGACTTTAAATTTTAGACTGCCTACTCTTGTTTTGATCATTATGTTATCTAGTTTTTATTTCTTCAGAAGATTACTTAAATGTATATCAGAAAGATATTCTCTTCATCTTGGGGGGGGGAAGGTCCAAAAATAAAGTCAGTGTCCAAGTCTTTATTCTGAGTCAATAGCAGATCTGCAACTAGAGCTCAGAACTACCTCTTGTTGGACTCAGACGTTGCCATAGGATGACTGAATAGAAAGCCAAACATTAGTGACAATCAGGAGCTACTTTGTCAATAGAGCAATTTTGCCCTATGTGTTTCCTCAGTCCCTCATGCAAGTTGACTTCTGGTGGCTGCTCTTCCTATTCATTACCTGTATCTGGTCATCAGCAGTGGAGACAGTTGGTCCCTAGCTAAGATCTCTGCCACCTAAGATAGTACAGAGATGAATTTTGATGCAAAGCTAAAAGCTCTATAGAAATTATCATTGCCAGTGTTCAGTTGTTTTTTCTAAATATTGGCATATCAGAACTAAAAACTATCCTCTTCACTAAATTTGATTCTATGTGAGACAATCATAACATGAATTGCTTTCTGGAAAAATCATGCATGGGAAGATGCTGAGCAATCATTTTCTATTTGGGAGAATCAGAGGTGTAGTTCAGGCTCTCATATGGTTTCTTCCCACCTATTTCGTAAGTCCTAACTCTTCTTATCACCTACGGCCTGGCCAATTCTCCATATAAGTTTATGACTACATCCTTAATAAGATCTGGATTGCTAGTACCACAAGACCACTGTCAAGCATTCAATAAATAACTCTGAGTATCAGTACTACCAAATAGACAATCAGAAGGCTGGGAGAAGCCACTTGTGTTAACTGGGTGGCAGACTTCAGACCCTTTCTCATTAGTACATTAGCCCAGTAGCAAAAAAATTGATTTATCAAAGTAATTATTAATATCTAAATTATCTGAACAATTACAAATTAGTGATTATCTGAATTACCATATTTGAAAATTATTATTAATATTATTAACAGTTGTAATTTATTGTCATCAATTCTCTAGATTCTAAAAGAGATTCCGGCAGAGAAACGTCAAGAGAGATGGAGATGTGAACGATATAGAAGCCATAAACTTTGAGAAACAAGCCACCAGAAATGGGGCATCTGAAGTATGGAAGAAACCTAAATATAGGGAGGATCTTAAAGAGAATCCACATCCACTTCACATTTCTGCCTGACTCTCATTCTATCACTAATCTTCCGTGCTCATGGCCGGTTTTAAGGTCAAGTGTTTCAAGTATATTTTTCTGAAATGGGCTGATATAGAACCACTTTGTATTCTTTGCCTTTCGTTTTAAGGAGACTCTAGATTGAAAAGTAAAAAGTCTTTGTCCTTGATTTTAAATGGATTGAACTGCATGTGAGAATAGAGTGCACTGTTTCCTCCTCCTCTAATGTTTTCATAATTGGTGACCTGAAAACAAAATAGAAATGGTGACATATTCACAGGACAAGTTGATATATTGAGTTCAGAATTCTTGCTGTAACACAAAGTGACAGATGACAAAAAAATATTGACAGATTTGTTAAATAGAAACCTAACAGAAGTCAATGTTAAATTACTCTACTCTTCTCATCAAGTAATTCAATTGAAATTCACTCCTAGTCTAGGGGAGACCTTCAAGATGGCAGAGGAGTAAGACGTGATCATCTTCCTCCCCACAAATACATCAGAAATACATCTACATGTGGAACAACTCCTACAGAACACCTACTGAACGCTGGCAGAAGACCTCAGACTTCCCAAAAGACAAGAAACTCCCCACGTACCTGGGTAGGGCAAAAGAAAAAAGAAAAAACAGAGACAAAAGAATAGGGATGGGACCTGCACCTCTGGGAGGGAGCTGTGAAGGAGGAAAAGTTTCCACACACTAGGAGCCCCTTCACTGGTGGAGACAGGGGATGGCAGGGGGGAAGCTTCAGAGCCACGGAGGAGAGCACAGAAACAGGGGTGCGGAGGGCAAAGTGGAGAGATTCCCGCTCAGAGGATTGGTGCCGACCAGCATTCACCAGCCCGAGAGGCTTGTCTGCTCACCCGCTGGGGCGGCTGGGGGGTGGGAGCTGAGGCTCGGGCTTCGGAGGTCATATCCCAGGGAGAGGACTGGGGTTGGCTGCGTGAACACAGCCTGAAGGGGGCTAGTACACCACAGCTACCCAGGAGGGAGTCCAGGGAAAAGTCTGGACCTGCCTAAGAGGCAAGAGACCATTGTTTCGGGGTGCGTGAGGAGAGGTGATTCAGAGCACGGCCTAAATGAGCTCCAGAGATGGGCACAAGCCGCGGCTATCAGCGCGGACCCCAGAGATGGGCATGAGACAATAAGGCTGCTGCTGCAGCCACCAAGAAGCCTGTGTGCAAGCACAGGTCACTCTCCACACCTCCCCTCCTGGGACCCTCTGCAGCCCCCCACTGCCAGGGTCCCGTGATCCAGGGACAACTTCCCCAGGAGAACACACGGCACGCCTCAGGCTGTTGCAATGTCACGCCTGGCCTCTGCCGCCACAGGCTCTCCCCGCATTCTATACCCCTCCCTCCCCCCAGCCTGACTGAGCCAGAGCCCCCTAATCACCTACTCCTTTAACCCCGTCCTGTCTGAGCAAAGAACAGATGCCTTCAGGCGACCTACATGCAGAGGTGGGTCCAAATCCAAAGCTGAACCCCAGGAGCTGTGCGAACAAAGAAGAGAAAGGGAAATCTCTCCCAGCAGCCTCAGGAGCAGCAGATTAAATCTCCACAGTCAACTTGATGTGCCTGCATCTGTGGAATACCTGAATAGACAACGAATCATCCCAAAATTGAGGCGGTGGATTTGGGAGCAACTGTAGACTTAAGGTTTGCTTTCTGCATCTAATTTGTTTCTGGTTTTATGTTTATCGTAGTTTAGTATTTAGAGTTTATTATCATTGGTAGATTTGTTTATTGATTTGGTTGCTCTCTTCCTTTTTTTTAATATATAGATATATATATATTTTTTCCTTTTTCTCTTTTTGTCAGTGTGTATGTGTATGCTTCTTTGTTTGATTTTGTCTGTATAGCTTTGCATTTACCATTTGTCCTAGGGTTCTGTCTGTCCTTTTTTTTTTTTTTTTTAGTATAGTTTTTAGCGCTTGTTATCATTGGTGGATTTGTTTTTTGGTTTGGTTGCTCTCTTCTTTCTTCCTTCCTCTTTTTTTCTTTTTTTTAATTACTTTTTAATTTTTTTGTTTTTAATAATTTTTTTTATTTTTTATTTTAATAACTTTATTATTATTTTCTTTCTTTCTTTTTATCTCCCTTTTCTTCTGAGCCGAGTGGCTGACAGGGTCTTGTGCTCCGGCTGGGTGTCAGGCCTGTGCCTCTGAGATGGGAGAGCCGAGTTTAGGACAGTGGTCCACCAGAGACTTCCTGGCTCCATGTAATATCAAATGGCAAAAGCTCTCCCAGAGATCTCCACCTCAATGCTAAGACCCAGCTCGACTCAACGACCAGCAAGCTAAAGTGATGGACTCCCTATGCCAAACGACTAGCAAGACAGGAGCACAACCCCGCCCATTAGCAGAGAGGCTGCCTAAAATCATAATAAGGTCACAGACACTGCAAAACACACCACCAGATGCGGACCTGCCCACCAGAAAGACAAGATCCAGCGTCATCCACCAGAACACAGGCCCTAGTCCCCTCCACCAGGAAGCCTACACAACCCACTGAACCAACCTTAGCCACTGCGGACAGACACCAAAAACAATGGGAACTACGAACCTGCAGCCTGCAAAAAGAGACCCCAAACACAGTAAGTTAAGCAAAATGAGAAGACAGAGAGACACACAGCAGATGAAAGAGCAAGATAAAAACCCACCGGACCAAACAAATGGAGAGGAAATAGTCTACCTAAAAACGAATTCAGGGTAATAAGAGTAAAGATGATCCAAAATCATGGAAATAGAATGGAGAAAATACAAGAAATGTTTAACAAGGACCTAGAAGAACTAAAGAGCAAACAAACAATGGTGAACAACACAATAAATGAAATTTAAAATTCTCTAGAAGGAATCAATAGCAGAATAACTGAGGCAGAACAGATAAGTGACCTGGAAGATAAAATAGTGGAAATAACTACCACAGAGCAGAATAAAGAAAAAAGAATGAAAAGAATTGAGGACAGTCTCAGAGACCTCTGGGACAACATTAAACACACCAACATTCGAATTATTGGGGTCCCAGAAGAAGAAGAGAAAAAGAAAGGGACTGAGAAAATATTTGAAGAGATAATAGTTGAAAACTTACCTAATATGGGAAAGGAAACAGTCAGTCAAGTCGAGGAAGCCCACAGAATCCCATACAGGATAAATCCAAGGAGAAACACACCAAGACACATATTAATCAAACTATCAAAAATTAAATACAAAGAAAAAATATTAAAAGCAGCAAGGGAAAAACAACAAATAACATACAAGGGAATCCCCATAAGGTTAACAGCTGATCTTTCAGCAGAAACTCTGCAAGCCAGAAGGGAGGGGCAGGACATATTTAAAGTGATGAAAGGGAAAAACCCACAACCAAGATTACTCTACCCAGCAAGGATCTCATTCAGATTTGATGGAGAAATTAAAACCTTTACAGACAAGCAAAAACTAAGAGAATTCAGCACCACCAAACCAGCTTTACAACAAACGCTAAAGGAACTTCTCTAGTCAGGAAACACAAGAGAAGGAAAGACCTACACTAACAAACCCAAAACAATTAAGAAAATGGTAATAGGAACGTACATATCGATAATTACCTTCAATGTAAATAGATTAAATGCTCCAACCACAAGACATAAACTACCTGAATGGATACAAAAACAAGACCCATATATATGCTGTCTACAGGAGACCCACTTCATACCTAGGGACCCATACAAACTGAAAGTGAGGGGATGAAAAAACATATTGCATGCAAATGGAAATCAAAAGAAAGCTGGGGTAGCAATTCTCATATCAGACAAAATAGACTTTAAAATAAAGACTATTACAAGAGACAAAGAAGGACACTACATAATGATCAAGGGATCAACCCAAAAAGAAGTTATAACAATTGTAAATATTTATGCACCCAACATAGGAGCAGCTCAATACATAAGGCAAATGGGAACAGCCATAAAAGGGGAAATCGACAGTAACACAATCACAGTAGGGGACTTTAACACCCCACTTTCACCAATGGACAGATCACCCCAAATGAAAACAAGTAAGGAAACACAAGCTTTAAATGATACATTAAACAAGATGGACTTAATTGATATTTATAGGACATTCCATCCAAAAACAACAGAATACACTTTCTTCTCAAGTGCTCAGGGAAACAGTCTCCAGGATAGATCTTATCTTGGGTCACAAATCAAACCTTGGTAAATTTAAGAAATTTGAAATCGTATCAAGTATCTTTTCTGACCACAACTCTATGAGACTAGATATCAATTACAGGAAAAAATCTGTAAAAAATACAAACACATGGAGGCTAAACAACACACTACTAATAAAAGATCACTGAAGAAATCAAAGAGGAAATCAAAAAATACCTAGAAACAAATGACAATGGAAACACAATGACCCAAAACCTATGGGATGCAGCAAAATTAGTTCTAACAGGGAAATTTATAGCAATACAATGCTACCTCAAGAAACAAGAAATATCTCAAATAAACAACCTAACCTTACACCTAAAACAATTAGAGAAAGAAGAACAAAAAAACCCCAAAGTTAGCAGAAGGAAAGAAATCAAAATGATCAGATCAGAAATAAATGTAAAAGAAATGAAGGAAACAATAGCAAAGATCAATAAAACTAAAAGCTGGTTCTTTGAGAAGATAAACAAAATTGATAAACCATTAACCAGCCTCATCAAGAAAAAAGGGAGAAGACTCAAATCAATAGAATTAGAAATGAAAAAGGAGAAGTAACAACTGACACTGCAGACATACAAAGGATCATGAGAGATTACTACAAGCAACTATATGCCAATAAACTGGACAACCTGGAAGAAATGGACAAATTCTTAGAAATGCACAACCTTCTGAGACTGAACCAGGAAGAAATAGAAAATATACACAGACCAATCACAAGCACTGAAATTGAGACTGTGATTAAAAATCTTCCAACAAACAAAAGCCCAGGACCAGATGGCTTCACAGGGAAATTCTATCACATTTAAAGAAAACTAACACCTATCCTTCTCAAACTCTTCCAAAATATAGCAGAGGGAGGAACACTCCCAAACTCATTCTACAAGGCTACCATCACCCTGATACGAAAACCAGGGAAAGATGTCACAAGGAAAGAAAACTACAGGCTAATATCACTGATGAACAGAGATGCAAAAATCCTCAACAAAATACTAGCAAACAGAATCCAACAGCACATTAAAAGGATCATACACCAGGATCAAGTGGGGTTTATCCCAGGAATGCAAGGATTCTTCAATATACACAAATCAATCAATGTGATACACCAAATTGAAGAATAAAAATCATATGATCATCTCAATAGATGCAGAAAAAGCTTTCGACAAAATTCAACACCCATTTATGATTAAAAACCCTCCAGAAAGTAGGCATCGAAGGAACTTACCTCAACATAATAAAAGCCATATATAACAAACCCACAGCCAACATCGTTCTCTATGGTGAAAAACTGAAACCGTTTCCACTAAGATCAGGAACAAGACAAGGTTGCCCACTCTCACCACTATTATTCAACATAGTTTTGGAAGTTTTAGCCAAAGCAATCAGAGAAGAAAAAGAAATAAAATGAATCTAAATTGGAAAATAAGAAGTAAAACTGTCACTGTTGGAGATGACATGATACTATACATAAAGAATCCTAAAGATGCTACCAGAAAACTACTGGAGCTAATCAATGAATTTGGTAAAGTAGCAGGATACAAAATTAATGCACAGAAATCTCTTGCATTCCTATACACTACTGATGAAAAATCTAAAAGAGAAATTAAGAAAACACTCCCATTTACCACTGCAACAAAAAGAATAAAATACCTAGGAATAAACATACCTAAGGAGACAAAAAACCTGTATGCAGAAAACTAGAAGACACTGATGTAAGAAATTAAAGATGATACAAACAGATGGAGAGATATACCATGTTATTGGACTGGAAGAATCAACATTGTGAAAATGACTTTACTACCCAAAGCAATCTACGGATTCAGTGCAATCCCTATCAAACTACCAATGGCATTTTTCACAGAACTAGAACAAAAAATTTCACAATTTGTGTGGAAACACAAAAGACTCTGAATAGCCAAAGCAATCTTGAGAAAGAAAAATGGAGCTGGAGGATTCAGGATTCCAGACTTCAGACTATACTACAAAGCTACAGTAATCATGACAGTGTGGTACTGGCACAAAAACAGAAATATAGATCAATGGAACAGGATAGAAAGCCCAGAGATAAACCCATGCACATATGGTCACCTTATTTTTGATAAAGGAGGCAAGAATATACAAGGGAGAAAAGACAGCCTCTTCAATAAGTGGTGCTGGGAAAACTGGACAGCTACATGTAAAAGAATGAAATTAGAACACTCCCTAACACCATACACAAAAATAAACTCAAAATGGATTAAAGACCTAAATGTAAGGTCAGACACTATCAAACTCTTAGCGGAAAACATAGGCAGAACACTCTATGACATAAATCACAGCAAGATCCTTTTTGACCCACCTCCTAGAGAAATGGAAATAAAAACAAAAATAAACAAATGAGACCTAATGAAACTTAAATGCTTTTGCACAGCAAAGGAAAACATAAACAAGACGAAAAGACAACCCTCAGAATGGGAGAAAATATTTGCAAATGAACCAACTGTCAAAGGATTAATCTCCAAAATTTACAAGCAGCTCATGCAGCTCAATATCAAAAAAACAAACAACCCAATCCCAAAATGGACAGGAGACCTAAATAGACCTTTCTCCAAAGAAGATATTCAGATTGCCAACAAACACATGAAAGGATGATGCTCAACATCACTAATCATTAGAGAAATGCAAATCAAAGCTATAATGAGGTATCACCTCACAGCAGTCAGAATGGCCATCATCAAAAAATCTACAAACAACCAATGCTGGAGAGGATGTGGATAAAAGGGAACCCTCTTGCACTGTTGGTGGGAATGTAAAGTGATACAGCCACTATGGAGAACAGCATGGAGATTCCTTAAAAACCAAAAGTAAAACTACCATACAACCCAGCAATCCCACTACTGGGCATATACCCTGAGAAAATCATAATTCAACAAGAGTCATGTACCACAATGTTCATTGCAGCTCTATTTACAATAGCCAGGACATGGAAGCAACCTAAGTGTCCAGCGACAGATGAATGTATAAAGAAGATGTGGCACATATATACAATGGAATATTACTCAGCCATAAAAAGAAACAAAATTGAGTTATTTGTAGTGAGGTGGATGGACCTAGAGACTGTCATACAGAGTGAAATAAGTCAGAAAGAGAAAAACAAATACCGTATGCTAACACATATATACGGAATCTAAAAAAAAAAAGGTTCTGAAGAACCTAGGGGCAGGACGGGAATAAAGACCCAGACCTACTAAAGAATGGACTTGAGGACACGGGGAGGGGGAGGGTAAGCTGGGACGAAGTGAGAGAGTGGCATGGACATATATACACTACCAAATGTAAAATAGATAGCTAGTGGGAAGCAGCCGCATAGCACAGGGAGATCAGCTCGGTGCTTTGTGACCACCTAGAGGGGTGGGATAGGGAGGGTGGGAGGGAGACGCAAGAGGGAGGAGATATGATGATATATGTATATGTATAGCTGATTCACTTTGTTATAAAGCAGAAATTAACACATGATTGTAAAGCAATTATACTCCAATAAAGATGTGAAAAATAAAAAATTCACTCCTAGTCTAACATTGTAAATCTGTGAATTTAATGTGTTTTTCAGGTAATGTCTTGTACTACCTAGTGCAAATGTAATGCATCTCCTGATGCAAATGTAAAATCTGTTTACAATTTTATTTTTCCTGTTTATTTATGCAATATGTATTTATTGAGAAGTTACTGTGTTCCTGACACTGTTCCAGGATTAGGTATATAGTAGTGGACCAAATTGACAAATCCCTTGCCCTTGTAGATCTTTACGTTCTCCTGGGGGGGGATAGACAAAAAAATAAATCTATAATAACTTGATGCCTAGTGGAGGTAAGAACTATGAAGAAACACAAATCAGAGGAAGGAAATAGAAATGACAGAGCTGCCATTTCATATATCGTGGTCAGGGGAGGAAAGATGATCAAAAAGTGAATAGAATGAAGAACCAAGCCCTCCACTGATATAGAGGGAGAGCTTTCCAGGCACAGGAAATAGCATGTCCAAAGGTCTAAAGTTGGAAATATTCTTAATATGTTTGATGAAAATCAAGTGTGCTTAAAGTAGGGTGAGTGAGGGGGAGATTGTAGAAATGTCGTCAGAGAAATATTTGAAGGACAAATTACCTAGAGCCTTAAAAGTCATGATTTAAGGAATAGGATAATCATTAAGCCTATATGTTTTAGAAGAAGGCACACAGGGCAAATTTCCATGAGGACTTTTAGCTGCTACAGTGATCAATGGTCCTTGCACTTCAAGAGTTGACATTTGGCTCCTAATAACATTTTGTAATGAGCTACAAGCAGAAAGGAAGGGGAGTAGAATGGAAATTTTAGGAGAGGAAATATGTTTGGATTCATGGTAGAATACACTTTCCTCACTGCTGTGAAGAGTAACCAACCTCATTATTAGGAAAGGTGTTCCTATGACAGATTTTCTTTACGTGCTAGAATTGCTCTTACAGAGTTCAGGTCCTGGGGGGCTTTTTCTACTAAGCTAGCAACCTGGTCCTCTCCCACAATAGAGTTTTACGATCTAGTCAGCACAGGTTGAAATCATCAGCTGTGTTCTATTCTATATGTAATTTCTGTATATTATAGACAATTATATCTTAATGGTGCCAGGAATTACACCATTGGTTAAAGCAGAAAATGCATTGAAATCTCCTTCTTACATGATGAATGAAGATGATGATTTAGAATCTAGTCTTTGAATGAGGGAGAAGAAAATGCGTTTCCCTACTCTACAATACTTCTCAGGCTCTGGTCATTTCTTTTGCAGGTGATCACTGCTCCTTAATCCAATTTGGATCACCCAATCATTTTCCTCATTAATCTATTGTGGAGAGCTTCAGTAACAACATTAAATGCTCATGACCCATAATAACACATTTACCAGAGACTGAGGAATCTCGTTTGCAAATTAATTAAGATATAGACTTTTGCTTAAGGAAAATAAGAATTTGTTCCATACATGATCCAATCTGTACATTGAAATTGAAAGAGAAGGCTGAGACCAATAATTCGCCCATCTGATTCAGAAAGCCAGCACATCAGTTGAAACCAACTTTTCTCTGCCAACAATAGGTGTTTGCCAGGTATCAAGTATAAATATCTAATCACCTTAATAATGTGCTTTCTTTGGACAATGCTCTCCCTAAACCGAGTTCCAAATGGACATACAGTTACAAGAGCTAATGAAGGCACTCTCTTGACGACATGCTAAGTCAGGAGGTATTAATTTCAGACTGAGTGGACCCGAGACACATTCTCAGATCAGCAGTGTCAGTTTTCCACACATCTTAGGGGGTGCCACACATTTCCATTCTGGCCTCACATTTCCACATTTCCTCTGAATGTTGCTCTCCCACAGATAGTGGATGATTAAGTTAGCCGTGTTTGCACTGCATGACCCTGCCCCACCCCTGGCCACAATTTATTGGACAAAATTATCACCTGACCCAAGACAGACAACTTATTGACTCCACAGAGGCCAGTTAGAATGTCTTCAGATCTCTGAACTGAGACACAGAGTTGGAATGTGGTCCCAGCAACAGAATGAAAGTCTAGGAGCCTCTTAGATCTACCCTGAATTCTTCCTGTGGCTTTGTGCTTCAGTATTTCCTTGTGTTCCACAAGCTACTCTAGGAGTCTTGCTTCAATTTGTTTCATTCTGAGAGGAATTGTTGTGATTCGAAGCAACAAAGCTTGATAGATATTGTCACCATACAAAAAGCTATGGAAATCCTTGACCCTGGTAGTCTCACTGATTGATTCGGCAATGTAAACCTAGCACATACTGAGTACCAAGCACTATTCCACGTACTGATGATACAGGGGAAAACTAGACAGAACGATTAATTGCTTTCATGGAGTTTATGTTCTAGAATTCTTGCACAGAAACTCTTTTCCTGACATTTGGTCCAGATGACTACATAAAAGCCTGATTCTTTTTTTCGTGATGTTTATGCCTAAATATCAATGATTCAAGGATGACAAAATATCATCAAGCAGATGTGTTTGTCTTCCTTAATATTCTCCATAACACCTAGTTGGGTACTCACTAATTTAGCAGGCAGCTTATGAGCATGTGTTTTGATGTCAAACTAGACTCAACTTCATGTCCCAGCTCGATATTTACAAACAATGTGACCTGTGTTTAAGTCTCAATTTCCTCATATACACAAATGGAGCTCATAATGACAACATCAATTCAGTCTGTAAGAGTGAAATAAATTAACCTCCGTAAAGCACTTACCATGCGCTTGACACAAATTAAGTAATCAGTAATTTGTAGCTAATACAAAATAGAAAGTACATAGTAAATGATTCTTGAAGTAAAGGGAGGCATGCTAGATAGCCCCTCACGTATTTACCCCTCGTTCATGGCGAGAGAAAGTACAGCTCTTCTTGAGCACATTCTCCCAGGGTTGAAACGCTCCAGACAAGGAGGCAAGTCTCAGGGAGACAGTCATCACAGGATAGCTGATTTTCCAAGTGCTCACTTCTTCTGGCTGAGCTTCTGCAGCCCCCTGTTGCCTTTGCACTCTTGCTTCCATGTGAATGGATCATCTGGGCAGAGGAATGGACCACGTGGTCTGTCATCATCATACAGTGTAACACAGGTTTCTCATCCTCAGCACTGTTGACATTTTGAGCCAGATGATGTGGTGAGGGCTGTCCTACACAGTTCAGGATATTTAGCAGCATCTCTAACCGGCCTCTACTTACTACATGCCCATAGCACCCCCAAGTTCTGATAACCAAAAAGTGTTTCTGGACATTGCCAAATGTCCCCTTGGGGGATAAAATCACCCCCAGATGAGAATAACTGTGTAGCCCGATCATCAGGGTGAAGGATCATCTCACCAGCCAATTCACCTAGAGTCTAAACCGTATATGGATGCTTCAAAGTTGAGAAATGCAGCTCTTTTCAGGGCAGGGGTAGGGAAAGGTGGTCCATTTATATGGCTGGTTCTAGAAGCAATGGGAAATGAGGCCCAAAGGTACAACATTTTTAACATACTTGTGTCTACAGACAATTGTCAAGACTAAAGAGAGGGACTCAGAGTGCCTGGATTCCCTAACATACCTATGAAAATTGCTCAGAACAGCACTAAGGAAACCTCTGAGCTGTTGACATAGCTCTGGAAGTATTTCTCCAAAGGGGTGCCTCTTTTTTGGGTTTTTTTCTATTTCCTTTTTCCTTTTCTAAATAGTTTTATCATCCTATGGAGAATACCAAACTTAACCAGGTGCCTGAAAAACATTTTAGTGATTGAAGAAGTGATTTGCTTTACCTACAGAGGCTTACAGTGGCTTGCAATGTTGACTTAAAGGATAAGACTTAAATGGTTAGAGACCTGTGCTCTCTGACAGCAGCTGATTTGGTACCTCAAAGCTGGTGCCATTGACCTGTTATACTTAGGCTTCTTTTCACACAGACCCTGAACTCTTTTGCTGTCAGAATATATAGATTTACATGTATTAGAGAAAACTCATCACAAAACTAAATTAAAAGTATTCCATAAATGGCTCCCTGGTTTAAAATGGGATATTAGTGCTGTTCTGAGAGTGGCAAGTACCCTTTCACAGCTGCCAGGACAAGAGAATTACCTGCTCTAGAAAGGCATTGATCTGAGTGTGACTGTAAAGCTTTAAACAATCGCTCCCCCAGACCTCCAGGTCTATGATGGAGTTTGACACATTCCAGCCATGTCATAAACACTTTAAGGTCCCTTCTGAATCAGAGCTTCCTGGCTGAGTTTTCTGGGGCTGTCTGCCAGAGTGCATCTCAGCTAACATCCTCAGGACACACTTGGAGCTCTTGACGATGCAGCCTCCATAGGAAGAGAGTATATTGTATGCTGCCAGGAAGTGAAGGAGAGAAAACCATTCTTTTGCCCATCTCTGACATACCAAGTCAGGCAAGTGGCCAAAGCTTGCTTAAATTGGGTTCAATAACCTAGTGTTATTCTTTAGGTTTTTTTTTATAGCTCAGAAGCTTGACATATTTTTCCCGACTCCTAGCTTAATATCTGTTTTTCATTAAAACAAAGGGAAATATATCTTTTGATTTTGCAAGTTCCCAACAATGCTAACTCCAAATATTTCCTACTATGTGTGGGATGGCAGGACAAGCTGTGTTCCAGTTCTTTATTATTCCTGACTCCCAAGGAGCTGAAAGTGGTTTGGAGTCTCTTTTTTTATATGACTGGCAGGTGGGGCAGGGTTGCAAGGAGAAACATTATTTGTTATAGAAAAGGAAGAGAAAAAGTATGTGAAGGAATAAGAAAGAATGAAATTGTAAAATGAGCACTTTATCACTATTCTAACATACCTAATCATGTGGATAGCCAAGTACTTCCTTCCAATCAGCTTGACATTAAACGGTGTTCCTACGGTATAAAAAGATTTACTTTTCCCTGGAATTCTACAAAGCTATAGAGTACTTAGAGAAAAAGATGAGGTACTTAGATACTTAGATTAAAAAACTATAACCAGAAATTATTTTTAAACGAACAATTGGCAGATTAATTTCCTTGCATTTTCCATCTCTCTTTCTTGTGTATATTTGAGGGAATAGAGTTTCAGGAAACCTGGAACCAGCACCTTCCAGGCCCTACATCTAACTTCAAGATTGTTGGAGACCATAGCAAAACAATATCGCTATGTTCTCATCTCAGGCCACCCTCCCTGCCACACTCACAGGTGAAGTTTATATCATCAGCCTAAGGAACATGACTTCGACTACCTATTCGTCTCAGTTGTTGAGAGCATCCAGTTAAGGAAATCAAAATTAGAAGTCAAGTCTAATCCATGTTGGGATCAGGTGTCCCCATTCTGTACTACAGCAGTACTATAGCTGTATGTTGCTAAATCGGAAATGTTTGTCCAGGTAAAATGAGGACCATGTGAGTAGATGCACAAAATTCTCCACTCTCAGTGGAAGAACAACTCCAGAGCATGTCCACAGACAGGGGTCAGCAGATGCAGCTCTGGGCAGAGAAAAAATTGTGCTGTGACACCATGGAATGACTTAGCCACTGAGAAGAATACAATCCATAGAACACAAGTATCACTTACATTGTGAGGCGATTACACACGTTTTTAGCTGTTGTTTTTCTAACTGACCATACGAAACATTGCCTGTCATAAGATACGTGGTAAATCATAGGCAAGAGAAATGTCAACTGAATTCAATTCTATTCTACCGTGCCAAATGGAATCTTATGACTTCATATCCCACACTTCACTAGCTGTGTCAACAACAAAATTAAAAAATCATTTGTTCTGCAATTGCAACCACAATTGTAATTCATTCTCTTTATTTACATGTAATACACTTACTAAATATGTGATATATGAAAAGAAAGACACAGCAGCACCATATTTTGCTGTAATCTAAAACATTGCTTTATTTTTCAAAGGCATAATGATTCCCTTATCATGGCTTTCTCATAACCTAAATGATAAATCTTCTGTAAATGACTTTCCAATCACTTCTCCAATCTTATTCTTGACTTAGCTCTAGAAGAGGAAATAAATTAAAATACTTTGATTAAAAAAGTTATTTCCTTTTCAGAGTCCCATTCAACTAGAAGAAGCAAAAGGTTCTACCATGACTTGGCAGCCACCCCATCCAAATCAGAGTCAACTGGACTTGACAATCTATTAAGTTCTGGCTTTTTTCTTTTCTGGTGACACATGGCTTTAGGCTTTGGAGTCTGGACAACTGTTATCTCTTCTACATTGAAACACTCCTTGATCAACTGTTCCATTTCAAAGACTGACATACTTCAGGTTGGAAAAAATGGCTATTTTTATTTATACTGCCCAAATAGTCACTCTATAACCTCCAAGAATTCTTCTTAATTCATCTTATTTTCTTGATCTCATTCACAGAGAATTGAACAAATATTTACTGAGCCCCTGGGAGTCAATCGCTGTGTTACATGACAGGGATACCATACATACAAGACTGAATTCCTTCTTCCCAATAGATATCTAGAAAGACAGATAAATACAGAGGGAATTGCAATGCATCATGACCCATTATATTCTATAACTCAGGTAATGCTAACCAGCACGCTCTGTGAAGTGATTATGCTTAACTTCATTTCTGTCTTCTTTATAAGTTAGCACTGCCCAACAGAAATTTCTGCAGTGATGGAAATGTTATATAGCTTCAATGCCCAGTACAGTAGCCACTAGCCACATGTGGCTATTAAGCACTTGAAATGTGATTAGTGTGACAGAGGAATTCATTTTTAATTTTATTTCATTTTAACTGATTTAAATTTTAATGTAAATAGTCTCCTATGGCAAGTGACTACCATGTTGGACAGTACATGAATAGACAGAGATCCTTGGTGCTATAAACCATATTATCTGATTTAGCTATAAATTGGCCTTTGAACTGTAGACATCCCAGGGAACTAATCATTACAGGCACTGTGTAGTACCAGGGGGAAAATGCATCAGATGATTCAGCCAGATCAAAGTCAGCTTCCTATCTGGATTGAATCTATAGATGTCTTTCTGGTGGCAATCCATCAGTGGGTTACGTAAGATTGAAGGCATAATTCTTTTACTAGATTAGCTATGTCAAGGAAAGAGAACCTGGAAAATACAAAAGTAAATGAATAGTCTTGCTTTATGTTTGCACATGATTCCTGCCTTCCCACCTCCAATCCAACAGTAAATTGATACGTCTGAATTCACTCCAAATTATTGAGCAAGGAAATGTTTTACTTAGAGAACTATTGAATGTTAAATGTGCTCTGAAAATAAAAACACAGATTTTAGTACAGGACTTCAACATTTAAACTACTCATAACCAAGGCACTGACTGACAGGGTACCAAGGGATAAAGACAAAAGGGACTTTTATAAAGGCAACGAATCAGCACAGGAAAGACAGGTAAAGATGCATTATATTGTGAGTGAGATGATGAGAGGCACTGAAGGTAGGTCTCGATTTGAATCCTAGCTTTAATGTTTATAGCTGGGTACCCTTGGGATATTTCCTTCAGTGTGTTCATCCTCTGTAAAGTGAGGATAATAATATCTACCTCACAGATTGTTGAGAGAACCATAAGTAATGTGCTCTAAATTCTTGGTGCATCTCAAGAACCAGTAGTTATTATTATGATGACAGGTATATAAATATAAGAGTTACAGTCACAACAGCCAGTACTATTTGAATGCCATCAAGCCACTATTAAGTTTAGGACACAAGAGCCTCTTTTTCATAAGTGAACAACTATAAATAAAATGAAGTTCTGTCTCAAGCCAATAGGAGATTCACAAATGTACAGTTAAAAGAATACTGAAGAAATAGCTCCCTCGTCCGTGAGTTTTACCTGTTATGGTCAAAATTCCTTTCCCCTGCATTAATACTCTCTCAAATTCAATACAGAATTTGTAACACATTAAAGAGAGAAGTGGGAAAAGTGACTGGCTAATCAAAGAACTGGAACAGTCCTTGTTTTTAGTTGAAACTCGAATCAAATATTATTTGGAAAGTATAATTTAACCTCAGAGAAATTATCTAAGAAAAGAGTTATCCTAGAATCAGGATTTGAACTCCTCCCACTTCTGCCCCAGCATTTTACCCGTTTGACTCTGATACTACAGGCCGCCTTTCTAGCTTGTTATCAAACATTGAGAAGCAATATTGGGAAAGCAGTTAACAGGACATACGGATGACAAATGCATACTCCTACTGACAAAGACAGAGGGGCTTAGAACCCTGCCCACAGGTCTTAGTTAGCAATCTTTCTTCTTTCAAATGTGGCTCTTGCATTTCTTTTACTAATAGTGAGATTCTTTTAGCAGTAACCAGGAGATGACAATTTGCAGGGGAAAGAGTAATGAACAAATAGTGCCTCTAAACCATGTCCTTTGCACAGCCATTCTGCACTCTAACACACAGCAATTAACATCACAATTGTGCCAAATTATTAAATTATTCTCAAAGTTTGCATTAAAACTCTCTTTTCCCATCTCTCTCTCTCTCTCTCTCTCTCTCTCTTTACCCACACACGTATAAATACAAGTAATTATGCAATTCTTTGAAAGTCGTAGGTAAATGAAATTCCTTCTTAAACAAACAAATTTTAAAACTAAACCCTACATGTTGAGAGTACTGATCAATTAAGTAGGAAAATTTGTCACAATGTTTATATAAATAGAAATACAGGGTAACAAGGTAATGTGAGAAAGTTCTTGAGGTAAACAACCTGGAATTAGATCCTGCCTTAGCTTCACCATTTCTTAGCTAAGCCATCTTGGGCGAGTTATGCAAGTGTTTTAAACTTCAATTCCTTCATCTTCTAAAAATGGAAATAACAATAGTATCTATTTCATAAACCTGTTGTAATGGTTAAAAGAACAATGTATGTAACTCTTATATATTGAATGTATAAACAACAAGGTCCTACTGTACAGCACAGGGAACTTTATTCAATATCCTGTGATAAACCATAATGGAAAAGAATATGAAAAAGAAAATGTACATATATATGTGTGTATATATATATGTATAACTGAATGACTTTGCTGTACAGCAGAAATTAACACAACATTGTAAATCAACTATACTTCAATAAAATAAATTTTTTAAAAAAACAATGCCTGTAAAACCCTTTGCACAAGCCTAACATAATAAGGATCAACAAACGGATAGATATCATTGTTAATATATTTGGCATTATGTTTATGCAGCCAAACACATCTTGTTTTATTTTTCCAATATCTAAAATAAAAAGTACCAAACAGAATCAATAATTTTTAAAAATCCAAATCTAAATAATCATAAATTGCAAGAACATCAGAAACAAAGTGAAAATTATATAAGCTATACCCTAGAGAGAAAGAGCAGACGACCATAAAAAGAACAATAATAAATTGATATCACATGTCCAGGACACTGGAAACAAGGAGACAGCGAAGGAACATTTTCACACCATAAAAAACTGAATACTTGAACTTAAAATATATCCTGCTAAAATATTAATTTTTAAATGAAAATGAAATAAAGATATGCTCAGACATAGAAGAACTCAGAAAATTTACTGCACAAAAATCCACTTTTAAAGTGTTCTTGAAGGAAGCACTCATGTAAAAAAGAGAAATCAATGTAAAAATACTTTCCTAAGATATGAGAAACAAGTATGATAAAACAAATTAATACCTTTTTTGGGTGCGATATATATAAGCAATTACCAAACAAGAAGCAGAAGACCAAAACATAGCCCAAAAAAGAAGAAGAAATATCAATAAAATCCAGAAAGTCAATGTCTAAATGGGGAATTCCCTGGCGGTCCAGTGGTTAAGACTTCGTGCCTTCACTGCTGTGGGCCCAGGTTCGATCCCTGGTCGGGGAGCTAAGATCCCACAAGCTCCGTGGAGTGGCAAAAAAATTAAAACAAACAAACAAACAAACAAAAAACCCTGAGGATGGAAACAGGGCAAAGGCAGTAAGAACATTTCAAGGACATGCCTCCTTTGGGGAAAATAATAAACATATGTATTGACCTTCAACCTTAGGAAAAACCACTCAAAGAATAAACAGAATATCCAACTTTCAACTTATACTAAGAAAAATACACCTATTCAATGAAACGTAGGGACAAAAAACAGAAAAAAGATAAATATACAATTATCAAATAAGATATCATAAATAAGAACTAATTAAAACAACTGAACTGAATTCACAAATTAAATTAGTGACACAAATTAAAAAATAAGAAGCAGTAATATGTTATCTATAATACATCAATTTTAAAGGAAAAGAATATTAAAAGGTTTAAAGTATAGAGAGGATATTTCAGGCAAATTTGAACCAAAGGACAGCTATGGAAGCAATATTAAAAACAGACAGAAGACATAAAAAACATACAGCACCAGAAGGACCATTATATACTTGAAGAAGTAAGAGTAAATCTAAAATATTATATATAACATATATAATTATATGTTTTATATATCATATAATTATATAAATATATTAATAATATTTTATGTTATATACTATATAATAAACATATAACACGTAATATTATTATATATTATATATAAGTATATACTCATATATAACTATATAATAGATGATAATGTATGATATATTTATGATAGTTATAGACGTGTGTGTGAAGTAAAGCAAAAGCAGACAGAATTATGGGGAGAAATAGATTAATTGATACCACTTGAGCAATCTTCTTGCTAACATCATAATTTATTCCCTCTCTACTGAACCACTTCCATTAGCACACAAAATCTTTTTTTATATTGTTGTTCTTTTTATTGAAGTATAGTTGATTTACAATGTTGTATTAGTTTCTGGTATACAGCAAAGTGATGCAGTTATACATATATATACATATTCTTTTTCACATTCTTTTCCATTTTTCCATTATGGTTTATCACAGGATGTTGAATATAGTTCCCTGTGTATATAGCAGGACCTTGTGGTTTGTCTATCTTACATACAGTAGTTTGAGCATACAAAACCTCTTGATGCCACTTCCCTCCTTAGCTACCTCTCCTCTCTGCTCCCATTTATAGTAAAATTCCTCAAAACAATGTCTATACTCCCTGCCTCCCTTCCCTTTTTTCCAGTCGCTCTTGAACCTTCTCCAGTCATCTGTTTATCCCCACCCCTCACCCAGACTGCTCCTGTCAACATCCCCAGTTACTCTGACAGTGCTACGTCAGGTGAACCAGATCCAATTCATCTTCCCATTTGGCCAAAGCTCATCACTCTTTCCTCCTTGAAACGATTATGTCACTTGGCTTCCAGGACACCACTCTCTCTCCTAGTTTTCCTGCCGCAACCTGGGCTGTTCCTCTCCATATCCTTTGCCGGTTCTTCCACTTCCCTCTACGATCTAAACATTGGAGAGCCTAGAGCTCAGTACTGGGCTCTTCCTTATCTGCACTAGTTCCCAAGCTGACCTCATCTAGTCTTCATGACTTTACAAACCACCTATTTGCTAAGAACTTCAGATTCCTATTTCTACCTCAGACCTCTCCCAGGAGCTCTAGACTCATATATCTGACCTCCTATACAACATCTTTACTTGCATATCTAAAAGGCACCTCACAGCAACACATCCAAAATTAAACTCCTTTATCTACAGCTTCAAAACCTTCTCCTCCAGGAGCCTTTCCCTTCTCAGTAAATGTCACCTATGTTCTTCCACTAGCTCAGGCCAAAACTCTGGTTTGCTTCCTTTACTCTCCTCTTTCTCTCACAGCACACTCAATGCATTGGCACAACCTGTTTTCTTAGCTTAAATATATATCCTGATTCCGTTCACTTCCACTCTCCTCTAAGAAGCCATCTTACCTCTTGTCTGAAGTCTTACACCCTGACTTGCTCCCCTAAAATCTACTCTCATCACAACAGCTGCTGTAATCCTTTTAAAATTTAATTTAGATCATGTCACTCTTCCCCTGAAAAAATTCCCAATAGTTTCCTGTATCTCTCAGAGTAAACTTCAAAGTCCTTGCAATGTTCTCTGGGATTCATTTCTCCATTTCTATTCTGAGGTTGGCTTGTGCTCCTGCTCTTCCACACACGTTCCTCCTGCCTCGGGGCCTTTGCACTTGCTGTTTCCTCTGCCTGGAATGATTTTCCACTGATTATCCGTATACTGGGTTGGCCAAAAAGTGCCTTCAGTTTTTAAGTAAAAATAAAAGACACATTTTTCTTTTTCACCAAGAACTTTATTGAACAATGTATTCACCGTTTTGTTCCACTACCTTCTGCCATTTTTTCAGGCAACTTCATAATTCCATCTTCCCAAAACTTATCTTTTTGAGCAAAGAACTGTTCCAGGTGCCTTTACAGTCTTCCAGGGAATTGAAAATTTTTCCACTAAGAGAATTTTGTAAAGACCTAAATAAATGGAAATCCAAAGGTGCAATGTCTGGTGAATATGGCGGATGAATCAGAACTTCCCAACCAAGCTGTAACAGTTTTTGCCTGGTCATCAAAGAAACATGCGGCCTGTGTTATGCTGATGGAAGATTATGCGTTTTCTGTTGACTAATTCTAGACACTTTTCGACAAATGCTGCTTTCAGTTGGTCTACTGGGAGCAGTACTTGTTGGAATTCATTGCTGGGTTTTCCGGAAGGAGCTCATAATAGAGGACTCTCTTCCAATCCCACCATATACACAATATCACCTTCTTTGGATGAAGACTGGCCTTTGATGTGGTTGGAGGTAGTTCATTTCGCTTGCCCCATGATCTCTTCCATTTCATCACACGTCACAATTTGTTTTAAAAATGGACCGTTTTCATTATGTTCAAGTACAGAATCGCATGCAGAAATATGGTCAAGAAGGTTTTTTCCGCTTAACTTATGTGGAACCCAAACATCAAAGCAATTAACATAACCAAGCTGGTGCAAATGATTTTCAACGCTTGATTTAGATATTTTGAGTATGTCGGCTATCTCCCGGATGGTATAACATTGATTGTTCTCAATTAATGTCTCAATTTGATCACTATCAACTTCAACTGGTCTACCCGAACTTGGAGCATCGTCCAGCGGGAAATCTCCAGCATGAAACTGCACAAACCACTTTGGACACGTTCGATCAGTCACAGCACCTTCTCCACACACTGCACAAATCCCTTCTTGCGTTTCAGTTGAGTTTTTACCGTTTTTGAAAAATAAAGCATAATATGCCGAAAATGTTGCTTTTTTTCTTCCATCTTCTATATTAAAATGGCTACACAAAAATTCACCAATTTTGATGTCTTTTTTTTAAATGCACGCTGATATGACAGCTGTCACATACAATCTAACAAAATTGTTTCGAATGAAGTTAAAGACAACTAAGTGCTACTAGAGCCATCTTACGGGAAAAAACAAACGAAACTTTTGGCCAACCCAATATCTTTACGGTCTTCTGGTCTTTGCTCAAATGTCATCTTCTCAGCAGGCAGTTTGCCTACAGATCAATTTACTGGAGACAGTGCCCTCACCCGAGTAAATAGCTTGCTCATCAAACCACAGTTGACTTCACAAGACTCACTTCACTGTGTCCACCAAACCTAACAATATCACAAACCCTGTCCAATCCCAGTGTTTCTCTCCTTTGAAGACCCATCTGAAACCACTTCAGCCCAGACCCTCAAACCCTATATATATCCCATTCTGACTTATCTGAAACATTAAAACTCTGTCAAAGTGGCATTCTCCCTTACTGCAGTGAGTTCAGATTAACTTAGTGGTTTTTTAATAACAGTTTGTCGATGATATTTTGGAGAATTCAACAAGCGACTAGGTAGTTTGTATCCTGTTCAAGTTGTTCCAAGAAGCAGAAAAAGAGGGAAAGCCGCCCATTCATTTAAGAGGCTAGTTCAACCTTGGTTCCAGAACCAAGTGGGAATCTATAAGAGAAAAGATATATACAACTAAATTGCTTATTAACATTGATACGAAAATTTTAAATAAAATATTATCTAAACATATCCAAGTTGAAATTAATAAAAAGGAAAGATCAAATAGGGTTTACCCCAAACTCCTTCATTTTCATTTACATATTAAATCTACATGTTAAATATGATTTAACGAAAGAAAATCTATCAGTGGAGTCATCACATCTCCAAAAGGAGAAAAATCACGTATAACTTAATTGATCAGAACTGTTCAATGATTTTAAAAGAAAACAAAAATATAAAATTAAGAATTCATCCTTAATTGATTATTCCTGTTGACCCCAAATTATGTAAAATATTCCCTTGAGATTTATTTTCTCTCAGATGAGGAAACGAGAATGTTCACTGTCACCTCCACTGTTGAACACTGGTCTGGAGAAAAAGTAAAAAGAGGTATTAGAATTGGAAAGGAAGAGACAAAACTGTAAGTATTTGCAGATGATATTATCATTTATAAAGAAAAGCAAACAAAATCCAAAAACTATTAGACATAGTTAAAGTTGACAAACAAGGTTGTTTGGTACAAGGTCAACTTAGAAAACAACTTTCTTTACACCAGCAATAACAAAACAGGAGACAAAATCAGAATAAAAGACCATTTAAATAACAACAAAGATTATAAAGTAATCAGAAATTAACCTAATAAAGAAGGCACATGGCTTTTATGAAGAAAAAGCAAATATCTTTATTACGCAACATGAAAGAACATCTGAATAAATGGAGAAACTCTCCATTGACCTTGGTTGAAAAAAGTTATTGTTAAGATATCTTATTTCCCTCAAACTTTAAACACGTTGCACTGAAAATAAAATTCTGGCAGCCTATTTTGTAGAATTTGACAAGTTGAGTCTAAAATTTATTGGGAAGAACAAAGGCCCATGAATAGATAAACAATTTTGAAAAAGAAGCACAGAGAAAAAGGATTCCTCAGTTTAGGAGACAGACCATAGGATTTTGAGACCTGGCTCTGCCTTCCTGGTTCTATGTCTTCAAGCAAATTGTTTAACTTCCTAAGCCTTCGTTTTCTCATATGTATGATGTGTGTAATAATACAACCTTCCTCAGTGGACTAATGTGAGGATTAAATGAAATAATGTATGCAAAGTGTCTGAAATGTGGTAAGCACTCAATAAATTTAAGCTATTGTTAATATTATATTAACATATAGTTATCTGTGTGTCTTACCTTCCTTGCAACACCAGCATTGTTTAGCATGAACATTGGGCACTATGCATTTTTTTCTTCTGTAGTGAATAGCCCTTACATATGTCTTTTTTTTTTTTTTTTTAATAAAAGGAGAAAAAGAGGAAGACTGTTTCTTCTTTATTTAAGGTAAGAAAATGAGAGTCAGGGGGCATTCTATTCTTTTCTAGCCTTTAGAATATAATCTCAAAAAAACAAAAAACAAAGAAAACAAAGCATGCAAGTAGAGGCTTTACTGGGACTGGGTGATGTACGGCAGAAATATTGAACCCAAACTCTAAATATACTGCCCCTCTTAGAATCTGGTATGCTGATTTAGAAAGAGACAGCACAGTTCAGTCAATAGGAAAATTCAATAAGCTTAATAACAAACTGGAAACTTTAAGGCGTAATAACTTTCTAAAATATTTATAACAAGTTATTTCCCTTTTGTCTCTCAGTTTCTGTATCTGTAAAATGGGAATAACAGTTCTTGCTTTCCTGGCACAACTCCTGAAGAGATTAATGAAGATGACAGTGCTATACAAATGCTTATTTTAAAACAGAGATAAGTGGTGGTGGAACAAAAGTCTGGCAGAATTCCCAGTGCTCTCAGGGGTCAAATGGATTGCATATTGAAAAATTATCATCAGTGTTTCAAAGAATAGCACCACCAGCAATTAACATCAAAAATATCACAGATTTTTGTTCTTCCCTCATTGGTCAACTTGGTCATTCCTACCTGTTGCCAGAAACTGCTAATGTCTTGAAGGATAATTTTTCATTACTTACAGATTGACCCAGGAGAAAACAGAGTATGCCTCCGAAAAATAGAAATCATATTGAAATAAGTGGCTCCCACTTGCTAAAAAATAAATATCGTGGAAAAAAAATGAAACTGTACTCATATGAATAACCACCAGGCATCATGGAAATTAAACAATATAATCCAGCTTGATCTTTTTAGTGATTTCCTTAACAGCCTGCATTTCATGATGTTTTGGGGGTTTTTGTAAAATGTATAATTAAGGAGTGGTGGCACAGGGGGTAGAAGCAGGCACTGAAACTGTGCAGGAGGGCAGTGCCAAGGTTTCACAACATTAACACTCACAGTGGCATTCAAGAAGCACTGCTAATAGGCATTCAGGGTTCTCAGAGCCAAGTGTTCCCGTTTTTGCTCCCGTGAATAAGGTGATAACCAAGGGAAGCACACGGTGCCAGAGTAGAGCAAGCAAGAGGCAGAATTAAAGGGCAGCAACTGAGAGTAAAGGCTTTCAATGAAGGATGGAGCATTAGCCCTCTGCTTGGGCAAGTCTAATCATTAGGAGGGTAAGGAGATCCAAAGATGCAAATGAGCTCGTGAATTGCAGCCACAAAGACTATTATAGCTAGAGAAGACTTCCTGGATATCAAGGTGGTCCTAGCTCCTTAGCAGAGCATGTACAGTTTCTCTGATCCTCTCTGGCTCCAGCCTGAACCACAGCCCAAACCCCAGCCCTGACCCTATGGAGCCATTTCTTGTTCTACCAACCAGGCTCTCTCTTGTGTCTGGGTCTCTGTGCCTGCTCTTACTTCTGCTTGGAATTGCCCTTCTCACTCCATTTCCCAACCCTTCCATCTCTGGCCAACTTCTACTTGTTCTTTTGCTCTCAACTGAACACTAATTTCCAGGCAGCCTTCCCTGCCCCTTGCCCATCCCTCACCAGCAGAGCCTTTCTATCTACTTCGGCAACGCCATGTGCAATCTCTGCACGGTATACTCATCACTCTTTATGACCTATTCATGTGATTTCCCCCAGGTGATCTGCATGATCTGAGAGCTTGAAGGTCACGCTGTTCTTCCCAAAATATCCCTGGCATCTTACACATAACAAATGCTCAATAAATAACTGTTGAATATTAAATGCTAATAGGAGAAGAAGGCATGCTCAAGTTCTGGAATTGGATAAACTGTCTTGGAATGCTCGCTATGACACTAAAAAATTGTGTGACCCTGATCATGATAGTCCTCTTTCCTATCAAATGAGACATAATTCGTGTTGTTGCACAGTTTGTGGTGTGCATTAGTAGAAGGTAATAGATGGAAACCATTTAGTTCACACATGGTTAACTGATGCATGGTAGCTTTTTGATAGGAATATTATTAGAGATAGCTAAAGTTGGATTTAAGGGTATTTCTCTACTTTATGAGCAGTGTCCATTTAAGTCATAAAGTACATAAGTACATGGTCCTTCTTTAAATTTTCCTTAAGGAGGTTCATTCAGCAGGTTTGTGCTTTTTAATTTCATAACAATTATCTCTTCTCTGGTTTCAAACAACAAGCTACAAGGAGTCTTGGTTAAAGCAAAAATATACAAAATATCGGGTAGGGTGGAGTAGAGGTAAGATAAACAGAGAAATTGAATCCTCCATAGGGAGAGAAACCCAAAGAAATCTAGATTTTGAAGTATATGTCCATGGTCACAGTACCTGATGTCTTCAAACTCCTTTTCAAAGGTTTAAAGAGACCATTTTTTATCATGTGATAATAGTGGCAGCTTCTTAGCATAGAATTTCAGCTTAAATTTAGAAATGGGAAGAGGTGTGTAACAAAGACAGCAATTTTAAATGACAGCCTCAAGGAAGGTCAAAGTGGAATTCTCTTGGCATTTTCTGCCCAAGTTAGAACAGCTACCACCTGACTTAAAAGCTCTTTCTCTATTGATATTCAAGGAAGGGAAATACACTTTCCAAGGACAAGTTTCCTGGCCGGTTTGTTTGCAAAGTTATATGTTGGGACTTGCAGTTGAGAACGCTTTTGAGGAGGGTTTCGCTTAAATTCACCCTGGCTTTTGTTGTTATTGTTTTGTTTTTTTGTTTTGTTTTGTTTTAAGAAAAGCTCTCTGCCCTAACCTGTCTTGACCGTGGTAAATTATCTTCTATCAGAAAGTCTGATAATTATATCAGACTTTATAATATATAATTATATCTAATTATATCAAGAATGCCATGTGGAGCTCAGTGGTAGTAACATGAGCAAAGTATTTCTTAATAGGTGTGATTTTTCCATTACAATGATTATAAATGATCGGCTCAAAGACTAGAAACACAGACTAGAAACATATACGGGGTTTGTCGTCATGGTTGGAGGCACTCAGCATACAGGAGAGCCAAACCATCCTGGCTCGTTGGATCTGCAAGACCACGTTTGTCCTGTGCCCCGCAGAGTCCCCATTCATAGCTCTGCGCCTGGCACAGGGTTTATGCTCAATGAACATTTATGGAATTGATCAAACGTGGTGTGTTGAGCTGGTTCTAAACCTGACTCCACAACTTGCTAAGAGTTCTTGTCCAAGTGATTCAACTCCTCTGAGCTTCAGTTTCTTTCTAGGTAAACTTAAAATAATACCGTCTACTCTATATCATCTTAGTGAGAATTAAAATAAGATGGCACATAAAGCAGTTAGTGCAGTGTCTGGTATCACAGGTGTGCAATAATTGGTGCTATTTTTATTTTGATTCTTTCAGATATCAAGAATTGATTGTGCGTATGGACACCAAGGGGGGAAAACCGTGGTGGGGTGGGGATGGTGGTGTGCTGAATTGGGCGATTGGGATTGACATGTATACACTGATGTGTGTAAAATTGATGACTGATTAAAAAAAAAAATTATAAATGACAAAGAAAAAAAAGAATTGATTGTGGAACGTTTTAGAGCTTGTTTTCAAATCATCACAACAGGCAAATGAAACATATTAACAGGTATAGACATGCAATTATAACCACCTTAACCAGCTAAAATGGATAATCCTGGAATAAAATAAGAAGTGCAGTAGTCAGCCTCCATTATATTTGATGATTGGTGGAGTTCTCTGAGGCTTGCACAGAAATAGACCATAACCTCAACTCTAGAAGTCCGCCTTTGCACATACTCAGCAGTCATCTCAGAGTTTCGATAAAGCTGCCTAATACACTGATAACTCTACTCTTTGTGGAATATTATTTTACTGGTAACACCCCTTAGGAGAAAGAAAAACAACAAAAACACCTCATGCATAATAGAATGAGATTATGAGCTTTGAAATAACAGACCAGTGTTCCACTCCTAACTCCACTGCTAAATTATGGGGTACTATTAGGCAGGTTAGTCTTTCTAAACCTCAAGTTTCTCATCTTTAAATTGGGAGTAATTGTTACCCCAGATTGTTGAGAGCAGTAGATGAAATAGCGTATGTAATACATACATGTAATAGAGTGTCTTTGTGCTTGTCAGATAGTAAGTGCCCAATAAATATTCTCTGTCATCAACATCAACACTGAGGAAATATGAGTGGGTCTTGATTGGCAAGACACTTCCATGTTACTTGTTTTTACCTGAATCTAGACTGTGTTTAAAAGTACTCATATTCATTGATCTGGTAGAAATAGGAGACAAGAAGAGAAGAGAAAGTGTGAGAGTGTCTAGATCTTGGTACATTCTACTGAGTTTTGTCTGAAAACTTAACCCATATAATCCAAAAATGGAACAGAGTCCATCAGAAGTTTGCCCATGGCTTGGAAGTCCTCTCCAGAATTGTCCAGAAGTGTCCAAGCAACAAGAATAAAGCTTGATCTTAGACATGTACATGAGAGCCAATCCCAGCATGTCGCTACAAACTATCTATTTTTTTCACACTGGAAGTGTTTCTCCATTATCAAATAGTCACAAATCAAACTACTACCACCTCAAAGCTGAAATGGTAAAACAAATGGAAAAGAAAACCACCACCACCAATAAAATGACCCCTTGTAACCCCACCATTTCCATAGAATGAAGCTCTGACCTCCACAGCTCCTCTCTGCCAGTTCTCCATGACCTACCCACCACCCCAAATCCTGCTGCTTCCAAGTCTGTTCAATCAGTCTTTCATCCTCCCTCCATCATTACCCACTCCTTTTTGCTGACAGCCTGGCTACCCATATGAGTGAGGAATCACATGGCAACTATCTTTTGAGATTTATCTTGATATTCAAAACAGAAAGAAAAAAAAAAACAGAAGCATAGAGAAAAGATAATATGGGGATGGGAGCCAAGATGCTGACAACATCATTGGGATACGGGACCTGATTGGCCAAGAATGAAGAAAACTAAAGGTCCTTAGAGGAATGAACTTTCAGCTCTAGAAAGAATTTTGGTTTAATCAAGTCTGAAGAATGAAGGCCATATAGTATATACAGGGCAAAAGTTTGAAGTTATATGTTATCATCCGAAAAGGGATATCACAGGGGAAATTCTTGGCAGTCCACTTTATGTTTGGCTGAAAAAGTTCAAAGCCATTTGTTGCTGCCATTGCTGTATTTTTCCAATGTCATTTCCTATTGATTCAGCACACCAGGAAATCATGGCTGGGTTCGCTTTGCCAAATATGAGTTCTACTTTGCTGACTGGACAGCATCCAAGAGCCACATTATACTGGAGACAATAAGCACCTTGCCTTTGAAAGGAAACATTTGTGTAGGCAAGTAGGGAATGTCTCACAGATTTCTCATCAGTTCTGGGGCTGAGTTATCATTTTCCATCCTACTCTGCAATTTAGGCATTGGCTGCCTTATCTCAGAGACAAGTTCTCTACTCTGGGATGGGATGACCCACTTGCTTACTCCCCTTCCCCACAGGTTCCCCTAAGGGATCCCAGGATCTTGGCAAACAAGTTTGCCAAAAACTATATACTTTATAAATAGACTCTGGATGGGAGAATAACACAGAGGTAGATGCAATATTCAGACATCCCTTTTGTATAATAGGATGTTTGACAGCACAGTAGGGCAGGAGGTTAATAAAATAGTCAGAGGAATTGAATTTGACCTTAAAATGATTTCTGAGTTTCAGGATATTTATCTGTAACGTGAGGACAATAATGCTTGTCTTTTTCACAGTGTTGTTGTGAAGAAAAAAGAAAAATGTGTACAAAATCACTATGCAAAATAGACAAATGAAGGAGATTATTTTGTTAGCCTGAAAAGAATTGCAAGTTTCAATTTTGTCAACAGGAAATTTGTCCTTTAGAGACTGAATATTAGAGAGTAAACAGCTTGTTCAAATGCATTTCCCCAGCTTGCTGTTTTACAGGTAGAAAAAGGAATTGCATAACTGTTTTCACTTTACTTTTATAAAACCAGGCACATAGAGCTGAGTAGACAATTAATTATCCTGCTGGGAAGTGTAGCAGAGCCATATCAATCATTTGGAAGCTCCCAGATGACAAGGCCAGACTAATGACTCAACTTATTTGACAACTGGCAAATGACAGGCTGGCCAAAACCAAGAGCTTGAAACATCGGAGAGGGTCCAAAGTAAATCTTTGAGATAGCTCCAAATCCAATTCCATCCATTACCAATCACACCTACCTGCAGCTAAGGTATCTGCATTATGCCATTGTTGTTGGAGGGCTATGCTAGGAAAAGAAGGACAAATTACAGAGAAAATATACTGGAATGATGCGGAATGGTTGATGTTTTCCAAGGCAAGTTGATCAACAATTACAGAACCCAACTCTACAATAACCCTCAAACCCCACCTCAATCGTGTCTCTAGAAAAGCACTTTCATTTTCATATAGAGTTGACAATTAAGTACGTAATCTCCATCCACAAACTTTACTAAGAAGACCTGTGTACTAAATATCACTTAGTCCCAGGGTTACAAAGGTGACTTCACATCCTCGTGATGGAGATAGACCTTTCTTTGCCAACCACAAGATTATGGGCATTATGGGCAAGGTGCTATAGGAGCCAAACTGTAGAATTTATTTCTCCCAGGACATGAAAGGAAGTCCAAGAAAGGCTTCATAAAGGAAGTGCCATGAGCTGAGTCTTGAAAGATGAGCAGAAATTTGGCAACAAACTAAGGGGAAAATGAATTGTAGAGACGGGATGTGGAAAGTGCAAAGGCAGGAGAGAGCGGCTAAGCCCAGGGAGTTAAGGTGGTGGGTGTAGTGTGCAAAGGCTAGTTTAGCCCCATATTTTCAGTCATGCCTGTCAAGTTTCTCAGGAAGAAAAATTATTTTCTGGAATGCTGGCAGTGGTTGTGGTGGGAGTTGGGGGAGAGGTGGTGAAAGATTTGATAGAAGTAGGACAAACATTAAGAATAATTGAACTAAGTTTTTCTGAAAGTGAAGTTTCTAAATCTAGAGCATCTGTGGTGACTGTTAGAAAAGGCAGGGCTGTTAGAAATGCCCCTTAGTTGGAGAGGACAAGACAGAACTGGTGCTGGGAATGAGTTGCTTACTCCTTTGAAACTTGCATGAAATACATCTCTTCTATGACATTCCTTGTACCTCAGCTTCTACCTATGTCTGCTCCTGCATTTGGACTGGGCCTCCCATTATATTTATATTCATCCTCTGGTCAGCACCACCTAAATCATTGTCAAAAATGAAAGCAAGTGATCCATCCAAGCAACAAGGCCATCCAAGTTGAGGGACTTCTAGAACTACGAATGATCTCTGTATATTTGATGGTAAGAAGAGCAATCTGTCCTTTTTTTTTTCAGGTTGCCTATGGATCACTGACAGAGTAGTGATATTAGACCTAGAAATATTTCTTAGAAAAATGGTAAGAATAAAATAAAAAATTTTAAATACACTTAGTTGTTGTGTGTGACTTTTGTCCCACCAAGTTTTTGTAAAAATAATGAAATACCTTATAAAGAGGAAATGAATTCCTCCATGTACACCACTAGAGCTATCTGATCCAAGTTTCTAAAACATAAAATTATTTGAACACGGTGGCCAAATAATTTATTTCTAAGTGATTTGTACCAAGATTCTTGGTCCCACTACATATGATCCTTATTAAGACTCCACTGAATAAAAAGGTACAGATGAACACTATATAACTAGTTAAAAACTAGCATCAGCATAAATGAGGGATTTTTTTATTTCTCATAAAAGTAAGATAGTTTGACAGTTTTTTGTATCAAAGGAACATAAACGTAAAATGAGTTCATTGCTTAAATCATGCTTTTGTACACGCATAAAACCTTTAAAATTTTCCTAGGGAAAATAAACTTCTAGTTCAAAAAAGACCAGCTTTGGAATTTGAAAAAATAAGGCTATTTCCATGTTCAGAAAAGACTGAGGATACTTAAAGAGCTAATTATTGTTCCAAAAGGTGGCATTCATCCAATCCTGATAAGCAAAACTGACCAGAAGATTTTATCTCCAGCTAAAGGGTGACAACTTGGAATGCCAAAGTGGTGGTTGTAGATTAACAGAGAATTATGTTGAAAGAATTATAAAGCTGTATGTGGGCCCAGCAATGACTCCCATGGGCTCAGGGAAGGGCCATGGGAACACATTTGCCTTCCCTAAGCTGGCCCTAAGCTAAGCCATCCCTGAGCTGACATTTCCCCTTGCCCGCCCGTCTTCCAATGAATTCATTCTTTGGTTTCTTTCTCTTTCTCAGTTTGGCTGCTCATCAAATGCTAAGTCGGCATTGTTCAATCAGGTAACTCCCCAAATAAAGTGAAAGCTCCCAAGGGCAAATATGCTGAAGATATTTCAGAATTTGGTACAGTGTATGCCATTTAGCAGGCACTAAAAGACAATTTTGCCTTCCACCAAAAGTCAACCTTCCAACTCTGTAATATCATAGTAAGTATGTTACTCTGCTATAACAACGATCACAAGTAGGATACAGACTGCAATGCACATGCCAATGGTTTATGACATAGAAGTGACGTTAACAGGGATCTGCACTAAAAAACAAAAAAATTAAATGCAGGAAATAATTTGGTAAATATACAAGAAATGGAGAAAAGGAACTGATGGTTGTTGAATACCCTCAGCAATTTCAAGTATAGTATCTCATTTACCCTTGCATCAGTCCTGTGAGTAATAATAGCTAACATTTGCTGAGAGCTTACTATGTGCCACATGGCTGTTTTAAGTGCTTTATTGTCATTAGGTCATTTAATAGTCATTTAGTTTTCACAACTCTGTGCAATAGTTCTATTACTATCCCATTTTACAGCTGACAAAACTGAGTCACAGAAAAATTAAATGAGTCGCCCAAGATTGCTCAGCTAAGTGACAAAGCTGGAATATGAATGCAGGCAATCCGAGGTCAGAGCCCACACTCTTTTTTTTTTCTTTCTTTCTTTTTCCTTTTTTTTCTTATTTTTTCAGCACCACACGGCTTGTAGGATCTCAGTTCCCCGACCAGGGATCGAACCCGGGGCCTCAGCAGTGAAATCACAGAGTCCTAACCACCGGGCCACTGGGGAATTCCCAGAGCCCACACTCTTAATCACCCACAGAGCTTATTTTTCCAATGCGGACACTGAGGCTTAGAACAGGGAAGGCACTTGGAGAGTTAGTAAGAAGAGTGCTCAGAATTAAAACTCAGATCTGCCTAACTCCAACCTCCACATTCAGTGGACCACTCCACACTACCAACCACAGAAATACAATTTTTTCGAGTATTTAAACTATATTATGCTTAAAGAAGGTGAAAACAACAATCCCTTCTGTTAGATTTTTTTTCTAATTAAGCTTAATTCTACAACTAATCAGATATAAAACAAGTAAAGGAAACTCTCTTCTAGTTCACTAGACACTAGGCTTTTACCAGCTGGACGCCAAACCCTAAGTGGCTTTCTCTGTGACTGGAATCAATTAAGTGTGCTTCAGACAATAAAATGTTTAAGAAAGAAACAGTTTCAAGAAAAATAAATAAATGCAATTGTTTTCCTAAAAAGATGGAGATGCTGAACAGAGGATGAGGGAACAGTGAAAGAGGCATAGTGAAGCCCCTGATGGCTTTATTATTTCACCTTCCATTCAGGGGATGGAAGGGCATTTTCAACTCAGTCTTTCAAACATAAGTAAATACTAACTAGAATCTGAAAATAAGTGGAAGCAATAGAACAAACTAGAAATAAGCAGGCAAAATGGGCAGAATTGGAGAAAGAAGGATTATTTAAGTAAATTGAATATGTTTGCATTCACATAATAGCATCCTGATGTATAATTTTCATATTCAGAAGTGTTTTTCCAGTAACTGCAATATAAAGGAAAGTGTATTATTCTCTTACCGAATAAGGCCAAGTCTCTATCAGGTTAAATCCTTCCTCACTGTGTCTGGGTCCTCCAGAATCCCAATGCAAGGACATTTCAACATCCCTAAGCTATCATTTCTTTACTGTATAATCAATCTGTAGTTCTTCCAAATTTTTATTTTCATAAACAATCAATAAACTAACAACAACATAACCACCAGTAGTCAACTCTGAATTGCTAAGTATTGCAACACTGGATTTTGTTAATCATATGTTGTGAGTGTAGAAATCAAGATTAAGTGTTTCAGCAGTCCCCCTTTCTAAGTGGAGCCTGTCATGTTTCAGGACTCAAGAACTATTCATAAAAGCAGAAAAGCCAACGCTGTCCAGAAAAGAAATGTCTGTTATGTCTCCCAGCATTTTCACTGTCTATCAGGATTCAAAAATGACCATGATCAAACAATTATTTTAAAAATAAGAATACCTCCCAATAAAAATCACTGAATGTAACTGATCTTTCTCTCCGTGCATTTTAAAATGAAGATGTTATGAGGTCTGATACATTGCCTCTCATCCAAATATGCTCTTGGGGAAATACTTCCAGCTTGCCCCTCTGCCCTGGTCTCTTGCTGGCAATTAACTTTCTCGGCCCGTTTAGTTGGTTGACTCCTGGATCATTTCGGCCTGCAAGCCGTATCATGTGTGCACTGTGCTTTCAGCTAAAGCAAACCTCCACTGACTTAGAGTGTCTCTCCATGTCTCTTAGCTCAGATTCCTGAGTGACAGAAAATAATGGATTCGACACCCTCAGGCCCAACCCTATATGCTAGGCCTATATCCTGCCTCTGGAAAAGCCAAGGATACAGCTTCTTTTTAGTAGAATAGTTTCATCCTTTCTTTCTTTACCACTGATATCATTAAGAACTGAAAAACAAGATATTCTGTTCCTGCTTTGCTTCCATGAAACTCAGGGAGAAGTTAAAGGCTTAGATTATGATCACAGGAAAACTATAGCAAATTCTCACATTAAAAACTTTTTCTGATAACAAAGTATTCTGTATTAAAGGTAATCCAATGCAGACTGTGATAAAATGGTTAAAATGTTCTGGTATGCTTCTTGGATTTGGTAGTAAGAACATATGTATATTTTATAGATACACAGACAAGTGGGTTATTTTTAAATGTGCTACTCATTTATTCATTCAGTTTTGTCATTCATTAATATTTATTAATCCCTTCTAGGGATTACACTTTTCTAGGTGTAGGTTCAGCAACAGACAAAACATATTCCTTGGCCCCGTGAAGCTTACATTTTAATGGGGGAAGACAGAAGATAGCAAGATAAATAAGGAAATGATATAGTATGCTGGACTAATTTCTAAGAAAAATATACAAGAAGGAAAGAGAGATGGAGTATTGGGGGGGATGATTTTAAATAGGAGTATGTTTTCTTCTAAGCATTTGCTAATTACATAAATTTATAGCATGATATTTTTTTTAAAAAAATCTTCTAACAAACTGGCCATATAGTCTTTCTCTCTCCATGACATAGGCCGTGGGAAACTTTGAAATACCACAGGGATCTAAGATGCAAAATAACTCCACAGTTATAAACTGCAAGTTTATAAGCAGAAAATTATGTGTTCCTTATTGCTGAGGAATTATGAGACTACCTAAAAATTAAAGGTTTTTTCCATTCAGTTGATCCCTGGATTCTACTAGAAGACAGTCTGTTGAAGCAACATAAAATGTCAGTTTGCAAGGGATGAACAACTAAGCCTAACCTTACAGAGTTTTCAGACTTCTGGTTAAGTTTATCTGCTTAACCGGAAGCAGATAAAACCGGATTTTTTTTTAATTGAAGTATAGTTGGTTAACAATGTTGTACCAATCTCTGCTGTACAGCAAAGTGACTCAGTTATACACACACATACATTCTTTTTTTATATTTCTTTCCATTATGGTTTATCACAGGAGATTGAATATAGTTCCCTGTGCTATACAGTAGGACCTTGTTGTTTATCCATTCTAAATGTAATAGTTTGCATCTGCTAACCCCAAACTCCCAGTCCATCCCTCTCCCTCCCCCTCCCCCTTGGCAATCACAAGTCTGTTCTCTATGTCTAGGAGTCTGTTTCTGTTTTGTAGATAGGTTCATTTGTGCCATATTTTAGATTCCACATTTAGGTGATGATATCATATGGTATTTGTCTTTCTCTTTCTGACTTACTTCACTTAGTATAAAAATCTCTAGTTGTATCCATGTTGCTGCAAATGGCATTATTTTGTTCTTTTTTATGCCTGAGTAGTATTCCATTGTATATATGTACCACATCTTCTTTATCCATTCAACTTTCGATGGACATTTAGGTTGTTCCCATGTTTTGGCTATTGTGAATATCTGCTCAAGGAATTTCACCACTAAGTTCTAAACTGTTCTCTCCTTTGATAGCAAAAACTGTAACCTGTGTCTCTCTCTATACGTACTGCAAAAATCTGAAGAAATTCACTCTAAATGTAGCCAGATTCCTTTAATACAAGTGTTGTAGCAGATTATTGGCTGGAATTTTCCTTTTTGTCCTTGAATTGCAGCTAAGTCCTAGAACTGAAAACAGGGTGTTGTGTACCACATTTTATAAAGAGAACCACCAAAATGGGGGCCAGGGAGCCCCCCTCAGGATTTTCTAAGAGATCACAGAACTGCTGAGTATAGTCACCCAACTCTTCAACCCTCCTCTCCCAAGTCTATAAAACCAACCGGCTGGGAAAGGGAGGAAAGACCTGGGGGTCCTCAGAGGCCTGCCAGTTCTGTTGCCTCGTGAAGAACAATTCTCTTTCTTCTCCCATAAGCTTCCTTCTTCTCCCTAAGGCTAAAACTGTAAAGACTCTGAGCGATTCCATCAGAGTGAAACTGTCATCTCACTCCTCTGTTGGCTGTCTGCTAAGGCAGGAAGACACCCTGATCTGCTCCTGAACCTCCCCTAGCCAAAGAAAAGAGAGTCGGAAAGAGGGGCAACAGCAGAGCAGCCTGTGCCTCCACTTGAACTCTGGAAAGGGTGGCTGGGCTTGAGAAGTCTTGTTGGGGCCTTCACCGAAGAGGCCCAGCTATGCAGTGAGGTGATCTCAGCAACAAGAGGCTGTCGGGTGGACCACCTATGGCAGGAGCTGAGAGAGGGTGGAAGAGGTTGGCCAGACTGGATTCCCCAGGCCAGGAACTGTGCATTGGGAAAAGCCTGAAGCATCCTCCAATAACCCACATCTGTCCCTCATGAGTGAGCCTGGCTTTGGATCCTTGCCCCACCGAAAGCACCAGTTCTCAGGTAGTATTAATCATAGGAGCAGTGATTGTTGAAGAATGGGGAAAGTTGAATTATGAGATGCTCACCCTGTCACCTCTCCCTTCTTCCCACTCCAGCATAGTAAAGGAAGCCTAGAAGAAGCAAACGTGTGGAGGTTTAAATCGACATATGGGTTGTGGCACTGGACTGAGCTTTAACGACAAAAAAGAACTGAAGAATTGTAAAATCTGCCCAAGATGCCAATAAAGAGCTCACTATTCATTGGGGAAAAGGGATTCAACCTTTCACAGTTGAAGTGGAGGCTGGGGAAAAAAATAAAACACATTCACCAATAAAAGTATGGTACATATAACTGGTCGTGTAAAAGTATGAAATAAAGGCATGCCTTCGGGTTCAAAAACCAAGACAACATAAATGCCTGGCTCAATAATGTTTGTTGTTGAATGAAACCATGAATAAGCTAATTTAGATTCAGTATGAAATCATTAATAATTAAACAGCTGTAGTTGAATAAACGAACTATAGTCTCTCCAGTTTATATCTCTACAGTCTGATCCTTCCATCCATGGTTCCAATAAGTTGCAAATGCTGGCTGAGAAGTCACAGCTTTCCTTTTAATTGATGAATCTTGTATTTAAAGCATACCTCTCTAAGTATGGTTGTTAGTAGCTGAAGAATATTGGTGGAATAAATCATCCTTTCCAATCAACCCCCAAATCATAACCAGCCCTCTTTCTCATACAATAACCAGTTTACTGTTTGGTTTTTTCTAGTCAAATGCAGAGGAGTAGCTCTTGATTAGTGTAAAGATGACTGCAAGATCCTTCAGAGTTTTATGAAATACTCTTTAATCCCTCTCCTCTTTTCAGTAGGCCACCTGCATTAGGTGACAACTTGCTTATACAACACTATCTCTATAAAGGAACTTAAATTAGGTATAAGCTAACTCTCCACTCACTATTTGATAATTCCAAACTCTGACATACAGAGATTTAATTGATTTGCCCAAGATCACATAGCTGGGCAGTGATAAAATTGGGACTAGATTGCAACTGGTCGCCTCCCCACCTCACTACTGCCTGCAACTCAGACCAGTCCTTTACAATATACTCAGCCAAGGTAAACCTGCTAAGTCAAACAGCTTATGCTAAAGCTGCTAGATAAATTCCCACCCTGTTGAGTCTCTTTAAACTCATTTACATTAAAAATCGTTACAGCTTTCTCAAGAGACATTAATCACAGATGTTCATATAGATTAAATGGCATAAAGAAGAATGAATTTTCTAGTACCCCATTTCCAATTTCAATCAAAATAAATTGCAGATGTCTTGTAGGCAACTACTCCTCATGCCTCTCTTTAGTTTTCACTCCATAATCTAATATTCCAGGATGGAAAATGCTCCCCAAAAGATTTAAATTTTTGCAATTTTTCTTGACTACAACAAAAACAAGTAATTGAGGCAACTGTGCCCTTTTTTAAGTGTGCAAAGAGGATTCAGGGAGTGCAGAGTTTTGAAAGCTACTTGTCATGCTCCCATTACTATACCAATTAGTGGAATAAAAGCCCAGCACGGAGCCATCTTCTGGCTTCTCATACACAAAATCATCAGGTTGCTTTCACCTTGTTTTTCTAAGGCTTTAAAACCAGATTTTGTCAAGCTCTATGTAGTCCCACATCCTCTACAGCAGGTACCAAAATAAATGCATAAACTCCTGCAGATACGCACCGCTAAAGAAGAGAAAGGTTTGAATTAGGGCTTTGCCTTAAATCAAAGGCTGCCTTGCTGTAATTACCACCACAACTGAGATAAGAAAGTGCATCAACAGCTCTGCTAATATAAGGTCTATACTTCCACTGACTGCTAACACGCCTGTCTAATTTCTCCTGAATTAAGACTGTTCCAGATTTCTCTGCAAAAGACTTGCATTTACTGTAGTTGCCATATACAGTACAGCGCAGACTTCATTGACAGAAAACCCTAATCAAATAAGAACAGTTGAGGAAATTTTAGGCAGGTATATAGAATTGTAATTAAGTCAGAAATAGAGACGGGAATCCTTCAGAAGCAGCTTTGGCCAAAGACAATGGCTTTGTAAAAGAAAAAACAATTTATGAAGCTATGGTTGCTTTAGCACTAACTCAATGGGGCTTACGTTTCTAGTAAAGGATCTAATAGTTTAATAAGCTCAAAAATTACCTTTAGACCCTAAAGGTAAAAATTAAGGTCAGAAGAGTTTAAAATTTAACACTGGTAAAGGCCTTAATAACAATTTACTCAGAAATCTTTTTGAGACTAAATTCAATACTGAAAATAACAGCCAGTTAAGTAAGAAACAATGGTATTAAGCAAGAATATGGGTGTGCTTGGGAAAGCATAAACAAACAGTCTGGAAGAAGTCTTTCAACTTTCTGTAATCCACCTCAAGAAGGACTTGTACAAACTGTAGAGGAAAGATCAGATCATAGCAAATATAAGGCTGAAGCAAAATTCTAGAGCTGGAATACCTTTACTCTAATGTAAAGGTAAGAGTAAGACCATCATCATAGATTTCACAAATCTATTTAGAAACCAGTAAGCAGAAAACATTAAGTGCCCAGTGTAATACAACACCATGGGATCCATTATGGAAAGACTACAGAGTAATTAAAAAAAAAAAAGTCACTTGCCTAAGGGAAATTTTAATTTATGAGTTGGGAAATAAGGGAAGAATAAATATAAAAATGAATGTAGCTACACAAGTGCTGGAAACATGGAAACATACTTTCAATTACACTGTAGGTTGATGCCTACTGGAGAAATCACACAGGAGAAATTCTGTCTTCATTTCTTACTCTTTCTGTCTTTCTTATTCTTACTTTTATATAACAACATTATTTGTATAAATGAGGGGAAAATGAGTGTCAGAGTGATGTGCTTGTGTTACATATTCTCATTAGGGACGGCAGACTAAACTTATTAGCATGTGTTCAAAAATTGGAGATCTCAAAAGACATATGGTAAAAGGGCACTCTGTTATCTTATTCCTAAACGTCTCTTTTAAAGATATCAACAAAAACCTAAGAACCTATGGAAACATGTTCCAAGACTCTCAACTTTTTGATCCAGGAACAGGAGCTGAAAATGATGTCATTTGGCCCACTGATAAGATTCTGATTTGGTATAGTTCATTTTCAATTTGGGGAAGGCCATATTTTTTTAAATTTTAAAAAATTTTAAAGCCCTTAGGTGGAAAATGCTCTCTCCAGCTTGCTATAGACACTACCACTCCCAATTATTTACAACTGGCCTAATTCTCTCATTTATTTTTCACCTGCCAGCCCCACGTCTATATATGAAATTATGATTCCCATATTACAGTTACCAACTTCCTGGGCTCCAATTTTTTAAGCCTATACATACATACATACATACATACATACACATACATGCACATACATACAAAAGATTTAGGAAAATTGGCTGATTAAAGTTTTGTATGATCTGACCTTGTAATATGCTCTTTAAAAAAAAAAAAGCCAATAAAATCTCAAGTTGCACTAAGAAATGTCCGATAGCCATATTTCTAAACTTGAATGGACCATCATTTTCGATTCTGAACTACAGATATTAAAAAAAGAACTTTGAAAAATTGGAATATGACTTGGATGTAGAAGGTCTGTAAATCATGTTTTAAGTGAACATTTGACCAAATTATGGATAGGTAACCTTCAGAAAAAAGTGTAGGAAAAACTGCAAAAAATTGTCATAAGGAGGAATATAGAGATTTGTTTTACTTTACTATATAGAAAGCAGAACCAGAACCAAAAGTTGGTTATGAGAGTATTAGGTTTAAGAAGGTTAAAACTTTATTTAATGTAGCTATGAATTTTTGAGCATTATAGCCATTCCAATAATAAAATTGGTAATCCTAGAGATGATGCATTTTCTCCCCATACAGATATTTGGATGAGTGGATACACTGGGTGAGAGGTTACACTAATTCAGTACTTTACAGTTCGGTCCATCAGAATCATCTGGGAATCCATTTTTTAAAAATTAGATACTACTGGCCCCATTCCACTAAATTAGAATAGTTGGGAATAAAACCTAGGGGTCTCTATTTTTAAAAATCTCACCAGTATATATCTGATAGTGCTGGTCAAATTAGTGTTTGGGTCTCCAACAGCAATGCAATACATCTGTACTGCATGACCTCTGTCATTCTGTTAAAGTATAAAAATCTAGAATCATATAAAAGTCATTTTTTTCAAGATCTGTAGTTCAAGGTCATACAGCTTCTTCTGTATGTTTATTTGGATGACCTAGAAAGTTATACCATCCCTCTGTAACCTCAGCTGCAGTATTAAACTGTTGCTATAAATATTTATAAAACACTATCTTTCAGCAAGTCTTTCCCCTACCAACAGAGTAAATTCAATATCCTTACGAACATACTTTGAAAGAATGAATGAATGGAATAAGACCATCCTTCTCTGTGCACATATAAATGCTGAAAAACCATTGTGTCTCCGTTATACAATTCTAATCTTTTAATAATATTGCTTACATTTTATGAAGAGTGAGAACCAGCCTGCATGCAAAAATGTAGGCATCCATATTTAAGGTAATAGTCATGGGCCATTGGGAAAGAGTTTCCTTCTCTGCATTTTTATGAGGCTTAAATACTTATTTTGATGGAAATTAATGTTCCCTCTACAATTAAGTACAAACCAAGAATTCACTGTACCTCCCCAATTATCAGTCTGTACTTAACTCATCACCAACTTTAGATGAGCATGCTGATAAAGTGTCTTCTGAATTAAGATTTCGTTTTCACAGTGCTCTTAATTATGTGTTTCTGTTTACTGTTTACTTCTTGTGAATTGTAACTTGACTACTTGAAATTTTTTTCATGTAGTTAACTTGTGCCAAACTGACTAGTTTTTACAGACATGGAAGAGTCTTCAGTTGTGACAAATAGCAAAAGAAGGAAAACAATTAAAAGTTCAATAAATCTTTGAACCAGATTATAGCTAACATACCTTCCTGCTCTAAAAGTCTAAGACCCAGTGATATCTAAATAAACATATCAATTCTAACAATATAGCTTTTGGTAACTGACATAAAGAGCAAGTAAAGAGGAAAAATAAGCTTATGTTTGAGAGACAATAACCGTGGCCACCAAACTGAATGTCTGGTCAGCTGAAAGATAGAGAGAGTATATGTGCAAATAAAACGAGACAGGCCCTGGGACTTCCTTTGTGGAAGATCCTGACTATTCAATCCTAATCTCTTCGTTAGATGATTTATCTGAGTGTTGCTCCAAACCATGGAAACTAGAGGTATTTGGAGTCTACATGCATATTAATTCAACCAAGTGGGTCCCACGGACACAAATAAAATTGCCACAAACTGGCAAATACATTACTTGCAGAACAGAAATATGATAAAGGATATTTATCTTTTGCTGTATTTCACAGGCAACAAAAGGGGAAATTATCTTCTAGTAGTACTTCATTTTGAGGCACTTTGCTCTAAACATGTTAGGGTTTCAAGGCTTGAGGGTGGCATGTGAGAAAGGATTAAGGTAGTAATTAGAATTAAGTTTGTCTATGAATGATAAAAAGTGCAAAATAATATTAACTTTAAAAACAAATAAAGTTTCTTTCTCTCTCAAGTAAAGTACAATAAGATCCTTCTAGTTTGTGGCCCACTGGTTTGGTTTCCATTGTCAAATTCACCTCATGGTCTAAGATGGTTACTCCAACTCCAGCCATCATATCCCATTCCAGTAAACAGGGGTAAGAAAAAGGAAGGATAAAGGCATATCCTCACCCATAAAAACACTAAAAATTTTCATAAGTTCTTTAAAGTTTTCATCACAAAAAAAATTTTTTCTAAATATGTATGGTGATGGATGTCAACTAGACTTACCGTGGCAATCATTTCACAATATATACAAATACGGAATCATTATGTTGTACACCTGAAACTATATAATGTTTTATTATCAATTATACCTAAATGTTTTAAAAAGGAAAAATAGATAAGTTGGACTTCATCAAAATTAAAAGTTTTTGTGTTTCAAAGTACACTGTCAAGAAAGTGAAAATACATTCCACAGAATGGGAGAAAATATTTTCAAATCAGATACCTGATAATGGTCTAGTGTCCAGAATATATAAAGAATTCTTACAACTCAACAATAAAGAGACTACACAATAAAAATTTGGGCAAAAGATTAGAATCCAAATCTTTGGATTCTGCAAACAATATCTTGTCAATAAACACAAGAAAAGCTGAGCAACATCATTAGCCATCAGGAAAACAATCAAAACCACTGTGAGATACCAGTTAACACCCACTAAGTTGACTATAAGCAAAATGATGGACGGCCACAAGTGTTGGAGAGAGAGAATTTAAAATGTGATGCATTGTTTACATTTGAGTGAGACTCTGGATGAAGAGCATACAAGACTTCTTATTTATTTGTATAAAATACTTCATGACTTTCAAAAAAACACTTCCCAAAAGTTTCTCTACGGTTCTCTACTTACATCTCATTGGCCAAAATTTAGTCAAATGACTACTGGGCTACAAAGGAAAAAATAGCCTTTATTCTGATTGGAATAACCCAACACTCACTGAAAATTTGGAAATTCCATTATTGAGGAAGAAGGGGAAACCTGTGGTGACCATGAAATTTATCTTCCAAACTGAAACTCTGTTGAGTTGCAAGAGGGCACCATTAATAATTATTCTAGGACAATACATATAGACAGGGACATATGGTCACCTTAGGGAGATCGGATATCAGGGACCAGTAAGCAGTTTCTGCTACTGTTAATAATACTGGCACCATGTATGAGCCATGTAGTTAGCAGACATTTGGCTTTTTACTTATTAATTTATTAAATATTTACATTTACAACGTTAATCCTCACAATAACCCTCTGAAGTCAGTATTTCTGCCCCCATTTTAATGGTTAAAAAACTAATGTTCAGAGAGGTTATTTAACTTGCCCACAACCACACAGATAGTAAATGTCAAATCTTGGAATCAAAGTCACCTTTTTCTGAGTTCAGAGCTCCTGTTCTTTCACAACCCTGGTTCCAGCTGCTACCGACCTATGTAAAACAAAGTTCTCTGGCCTCAAATGCATCATGCCAGGTTAAAGATGCCAAACATAAAAGAATGTATACAATATGATTCTATGTGTATAAAATTGTACCAATACAAAAAGCAAAACTAGAGTGATAGAAGGCAGACCAGTGGTTGTGGAGGGAGGAATCAGTGAGGGGATTATCTGCAAAGAGGCAGGAGGGCAGGGCAGTTTTAGGGGTGATGGAAATGCTCTGTCATGATTGTACTGGTAGTTATTTGGTTGAGTTCATTTATTAAAACTCATTGAACTGTACACTTAATGTTGATAAGTTTGATTGTATATAAATTATACTTCAATAAAACTGACAAGAAATAGATACAGAGGTGATGATGATAGATAGATAGATAGATAGATAGACAGATAGATAGATAGATAGATAGATAGATAGATAGATAGATAGATAGATAGATAGATAGATCCATCAACTGATCTTTGATATGGCCCCCCAAAATTGTGGTCAAATGTATCAGAGGTGTGGGTGGTATGAGTTTACAGCTCCCTACTCACAGTGCAATATTCGCATTTGTCTTACTAGAAGTGCAGACTGAAGAGGATATCCTCCATTTCACTAGTCCTTGTGTGTTTCCGTGGCCTCTCAAATGAGCTAGAGTTCTTGGTTGAGTCTCTTCTTCTGGAAACCCCAAGAGATCTCCTCTCTCATAATACGATTCTTCTTCTAAGTTCCACTTGCTTCTACCCAACCTGATCACATGGTTACATTCTTCATTGTTTTTCTTTCTCCACCTGTTTATTTGATTATCTGTGTGTATATAATTACTGAATGATCAAAACTATAGATCCTCTAGGAGCAAAGGAACAAGCCTCGTAGTAACTGTAATGCTTCCAAGAAAATACCTGGACCTTCGGCAGCAGAGTTGCTACAGTCTTGTGTTGCTAAGGTCTTGGGAAGCACCTTGCATGCTGGAGAGAGGAGTTTTTTACCCAATTTGGTCACCAAATGAGAGCTGTTTGCAGGGATTTCTATAGCTATTGTGCAGGGGAGATACCATGAAAACCAGCTTCAGTAAGATGAATCTGGAAAAGTTTTACAGGATGAATTAGAGGAGGGAGAGATTGTAGGAGGTAAAATCAATTGGGAAGCCTTCACAATGGCCCGAGTAAGAGAAAATGAGGGCCTCAACAAAGTGGGACAGTGGGCGCAGACAAGCAGGGTGAAGTGAGAAGAAAGAGAGCGGGGATGAGGCTGCAAAAGATGCTTCTCCCTCCACCCACTGCCCTCTGGACCAGACCCAGGAGTGCAAGGAGGAGGAAAAACGGCGCAGTCTGACAAATAAAGGTGTGGGTGGGCCCGGAACAACCTATTGAGACACTGAAATTGTGGTTCTCTCCCTATAATTTACATTTTTTTCCATCCTACTCACAGTATTTAGGTATTTGTTTTTGTTTTTATTTTTATTTTTTGCAACCATGTACATTTCTGTCACAGCAAGATAGCATTGAAATTAAATACCTTGCAAATTCTTCTTTGTCAAACTAGGTTCTAATATAACTGGCTACCATCAAGAAGGTTATTATTATCCTGTTGTCCTCTTTCTGTAAGTCCAACTTCTCTCTTTAACTTTTCTGATTATTTTATGTGTGCTGTTTCCATTGCCTATACAGCTGACAACATATATTTTTCTTTTTCTTTTCTTTCTTTTTTTTTTTTTTTTGATTAGCCAAATTTTGTAGCAGGTTTATAAAATTTAACTCCCTCTATAACTCAGATGTGAAGAGAAAATGAAAGTTCTTTAGGGTTCTCTACTTAATCTGGTTCTCTGTTTTAGCCCCCTCCCCACTGGGTAGCTAGACAACAAATTAACTAAATTCAGTTAAAACTTAATCTCATCCAGTAGTGTTGACTCCCCCTATAAAATATTAAGTGTTTCAAAAAAAATCATTTAGTCCCTGAGCTAGCCCAGCGCCCTGCACTTCCCCCTGTGATGACATGTGGAACATGGTGGTGGGTATGAGGAAGAAAGATTTTGAGTCGTCCTGGAAAAATAAAGAGTCAGAGTCATCCGTGCAATGTTCTCTGCTTCCCCAGGTCTCCATGGCAACACCCCTGGCTCCTGGATGCTGTTTGCCCTGCTGCTAAGCTGCATAGCTTCACCCTGTGTCAGTGGGACTCTGGTTTCAGTCTCCCCTAGCTTTGACAACCCCTAGTACTATATCCTGGTTCACCCTGTCTCACCCCTGCTTCCACTGGCCACAGTTTTCTGCATGAGACCTACAGCCCCCTTCCAGTCTATGGGCCAGGTGGTCCCAGCCCCGCTCTGCCTGCAGAATCACCCGGTGGGCCCCTGCCTGGCTCTCGGGTTAGTTTCTCACTGCAGGGCCCCTGAAGGCAACTCAGGAAGGTCATACTGTAAGGTCTCCCTCTTCTGACCACCACACTGTGTAGCTAAAGTGCTTCAGCCAGGCCCAAGGTTATTGCAAGACAAAGCTCAGAGGTGAGTTCCTAGTCCTGAATAGGTAGCAGAGAGACAAGCTGCCTGCCCTCTTTGCCTTTGGCATTATCCTCGATAACCCATCTCCTTAGGAGTTAGTGGGGTAGACAACCCAGTGCCACTCTGCCACTCATGAGAGGCGTGATCTTGGGTGAGTTATGTACTGGCTCTGTGTCCCAGTTTCCTCAACAGTAAAATGGGAATTAAATAGTAATTTACCTCACAGTGTCATTGTGAGGACTGAATTAGCTGATACATATTTATATACATAGAAGTACTTAGAACAGAACCAAATGCATAGATGCTATTTAATAAGTTAACACTTTTTTTTCCTTCTCACGAATTTTTGTGATTAAAAAAAGATGAAGGGTTTTATTTCTTTCTTTACTGATAGCCTCTTCCGGACTCCAGCCAATCCTAATGGCAGCTGTTACATCTCCTCTACACCACCGGAGAGCTCGACCGACAGACTGAATCCTCCACACTTGGTCGTGGGGATGCTGAAGAGGAGATAGGGGAACCTGGAAAGGTCTCTTTCAAGGCAAAAGTCTAGAACTACGATCCTGCTGCATGATGGCATAATGGAGACTGAACATTCTCTTGGTCTCTCCTTGGAGATCCTTCCCTAACAAATTATTGGGATGGCCAAAAAGTTCATTTGGGTTCTCGATAACATGTTACAGAAAAAACCCGAACGAACTTTTTGGCCAACCCCATATACTCTCTGGCCACCTACCCACACCCATCCTCCAGGTAATTAGATGCCCAGGCAAATTAGGTCAGAGGTCTCTGGAAGGCAAAAGAGAACAGCACATTTGAAATTTTAAATGCTAGTTCTTTTCATTTATATTCCCAGCCTCTCCCTCTATACCTTAAAAGCTGACCAAATAATTAGAATTATCTTCAAATTTCTCCAACCTACCAAGTTTAGCATTGGTACAGCGCACCCTTCAATTTAAAATTCAGAAAATGCAATCTCATCTGTTGCCAATAATATGTGCCAAAATATGCATATATTATAAACTATCTCTTACTTTTTTCCCCCAAGATATTCTCTGTATGATTAGATGTTTCATTAAAAGTGATCTATTCTGGACAAATTATCAAAGAATAACAAAAGAGCTCAACAGATACCATATAACGTGACTATTTAACTCTTGCTGAAAGCAATAAGGCTAATTGTGGTATTAAATAGAAAGGAAACAGTAAAAAAATCTGCAAATCCTTAATGTAACTCAAAACTCAGGAGTAAGTTGTAATAGGCAGTGAACATAACCACATACCAACCACCACTATTAATTTATAGTGGTAAGAATTGACCATATATAACAGCAGCCCTCTAAATTGAATAATGTTTTAATATGCAAGTGGAAAGCTCTTGCCGTAGAGGTCAACAGAATATTGGTAATGCAGGCTCAATTCTGATAAACCAAGTCTTGTGTAGGCTGAGTTACACTGAATCACTGCTCTTCCAACAGGATTATGGACATGGAGTGTAGAATTTCTGAAAGCAAGTGCTCCCTTGAGAGTGCGTACCACTTAAAATACCTTCTGTCACATGCATCCCAATGTTCATAGCAGCACCATTTACAATAGCCAAGCAACCTAAATGTCCATCAACAGAGAAGACGTGGTTTATATACACAATGGAATATTACTCAGCCATAAAAAAGAATGAAGTAATGCCATTTGCAGCAACATGGATGGACCTAGAGATTATCATACTAAGTGAAGTCAGAGAAAGACAAATATCATATGATATTGCTTATATATGGAATCTAAAAACATAATACAAATGAATTTATTTACAAAACATTTCTAGACTCACAGACATAGAAAACAAACTTATGGTTACCAAAGGGGAAAAGGCTAGAGGAATAAATTAGGAGTTTGGGATTAACAGATATACACTACTATATATAAAACAGGTAAACAACAAGGACCTACCGTATAGCACAGGGAACTATATTCGATATCTTGTAATAACTTATAACGGAAAAGCATCTGAAAAAGAATGCACATATATATGTATAACTGAATCACTTTGCTGATTTGCTGTACACCTGAAACTAGCACCACGTTGTAAATCAACTATACTTTGATAAAAAAAGAAAGAAAAATTCAATAAATAAATAAATTGAACAATGTTTGTCTAGAACACCGAAGGTTGAACAGCAATTAGTGAGGGCTAAATGTTAATTATAGGAGGTGCATCATTGTATTACAGTATGTTCAGCATCTCTTTTGGAAAAGACAGGCTATGAAGAGTAGCTGGCCTACTTAGGTGCAGCTTATCCATCCATGAATCCTCAGGGTGCATTAAGCTACATCATAACAGCCTATGCCAACCCCTGCCAACAGTCCCAGGTTCCATTTACTCAGGGTCAGTAGGCTTAATGAGAATAGCTGGACATAATTGTGACAGTAATTGTCACCAGGGAGCAAATTTGGATTTATTTATTCAACACTGTAGTGTGGAAACAAGGAGCGACATAGGGAGTTTGGGGAGAAAAAATGATCCAACAAAACCTTGAACTTGATGAAATGTTTGGAAAATAAGAATTTAAAAGAGATGTTATTCAGTCTAGAGAAAAGGACCCTGAGGGGATATTTATCAGCTATAAATTTCAGAGTAATGTCAACCATTAGCTTTGGAACCACAAAAACCCAAACTTAAATTCTGACACTTCTGCTTACCAGCTTTATGGGTTTGGGCATATTGCATAAAGTTGATGATCCTTAACTTCCTCATCTGTAAAATAGAAATACCTATGTCATTGGAAGATTAAATATAATAATTTCAGTGTAACAATGTTGGCGCTGCCCCTATTATCCCAGCTTGGGGAGCTCCTCTCAGCACCTGCTAGACATATGAGGTTCTTTTTGATTGTCCTGGGCTGCTATATGCCACTTAGCCTCATGGGACAGCTGGGTGGTGAAGCAACAAAGAATGGTGGCACTGGCCGGGTGCTGTTCTCTTTTCCAAGGAAAAGCGAGTTAGCTGGAAAGGGCTCTTAGTCACTAGGGAAATGGAAATTAAAACCACAATGAGATACCACTTCATACCTACGTGATGGGTAAAAATTTTTTTCAAAAACTGACAATACCAAGAGATACCAAGAATGCAAAGCAACCAGAATTCTCATACACTGGTGGTAGAGTAAAATAGTATGTTTTTGGAAAACAATTTGGAATTTTCTTATAAAACTAAACTTATCCTTACTGTATGATACACAAGTTCTGTTTATGGATATTTACCTAAGATTACTTAAACTACAGGTCAACGAATGACCTGTCTGCTAATGATTATAGCAGCTTTATTCATAACAGCCCAGAACTGAAAAGTACTCAAATGCCCATCAATTGGAGAAAGGATAAAAATATTGTGGTGTATCCATATGGTGCAATACTATTCCTCAAGAAAAAAGAACTAGTGGTACACGCAATGACATCGATGAATCTTGAAAGCACAGTAAACAAAGTAAGCCAGAGACAAAAGTTCCATGCTATATGATTCCATGTATGTGACATTCAAAAAAATGCAAAGTCTTAGAGACAGAAATCAGGTAATAGTTACCACAGTCTGGAGGACTGGAGAAGGGATTGACTGCAGTGGGGCACAAGGCATCTTCTAGGTATGATGGAAATGTTCTATATCACAGTTGTGGTAAGATTAATATACCACAATTATATGGTGGTATGATTAATATTCATTTGTCACAATGCACCAAACTCAAATTTTAAATTGTACAGTTTTGCCATATATAACTTACATCCCTATAAACCTGACTTTTTAAAAAGATCTCATACCAAAAGAAGACAAGTAAAAGAAATATGAGAGCTAGAAATAAATTAGTAAGTTGTAGATTTAAACCCAAATTTTTATTAAAATCTCAGTTATGTGATGTTTATGAAAGACAAATCTAAAACATAATCCTATAGAAACTTGAAAAGTAAAAGGGAAAAAAATACATATATATGTATATATATATACATATATATACATATATATATCTTTCAAACACTGGAAAGAGCATAAATTTAAAAATAAAATAAAAAGAGAAAATAAAGGTAAGTATAGCCAATAATTGATTCTTTGAAAAAAACGTAAAACTCATAAATGTCAAATGAGACTAATCAAGGAAAAATGAAAGAAGGCACAAATAACCAGTGTCAGAAATGAAAGAGTAGGCATGACTACAGACCCTGCAATACCAAAATAGGATACTGTAAACAGGTTTAACCTAATAAATTTAAACATGTAGATAGAAAGATCAAGTTTCTTGAAAAGTAGAACTTACCAAAACTGGGCAAAAAATAAATGTAATATTCCTTTACCCATTAAAGAAATTGAATACAAATCTTCCCACAATTTAAGAATATTAAAATTAAATTCATTTGTACCAGATAACTGGAAATACATAGGAAGAAATACACAAATTTTACACAAAAATTTCCAGAGATTAGAAAACAATGGTGTGTTAGGAGGCTTCTGAAATGACTCTCAAGAATTCCTGCCTCCTGGTATTGTCACCTTGAGTAATCCTATCCCCTTGAGTGTGGACTGGACCAAGTGACTTGCTTCTAATGAGCAAAATATAGTAAAATGATGGGATATCATTTCTGAGATTAGGTTACCAAGACTGTGACTGCCATCATCCTAGTTTCTCTTGCTGGCACTCTGTCTCTCCTTACTCAGTTCAACGAAGCCAGCTGTCCTTTCGTGAGCTGCTCTACAGAGAGGCTCACATAAGAGGAACTGAGAGTGGGCCAACAGCTTATGAGAAACTGAGACCTTAATCCAACAACCAGCAAGGAACTGAATCTTGCCAACAGCCGTGTGAGTGAGCCTGAAGTGGACCTTTCCCAGTCAAGGCTTGAGATGTTTATAGACTTGTGAGAGTCTGAGAATCAGAAGACTCACCTAAGCCTTTCTTGGTCCACAGAAACTATGAGATAATACACGTTGTTGTTATAACTCACTATCTTTTGGACTTATTTGTTACACAGCAACAGATGACTATTACAGAGGGAAACATCTGCAGTTTTATTTGGAGGCCTACCAGGCTTTTAATCTCATATCAAACAATCATGGAATGTAGGTTGCCCCCAGAAGGGAGCATGACCTTAGGCCAGGCAGCTCTCTTCAGCTGAGGGGAAGTTCCAAGGAGACTCAGCTGAGTGCCATCAACCTCTAACATCACCAGCAGCTAAGAAACAAGTGCTCCAGTCCCAGAGGGAGGAGCTGGGTGGTGTATCATGGCACCCGCTGCTGATGAGATGTGTATTAACATCATAAATCTAACAAAACATGTAGAAGCTCTCAACTCAGGAAATTATAAAATGTTATTAAACATAAATCAAAAAAAGACCTCAGTCAATGGGAAAATATGCCATGGATGTGAATTAAAGGCTCAACGTCATAAAGATGTTAAATCTACCCAATTTGATCTATAGATTTAATACAATCCCGTAAAAATTCCAATGCTCTATATGTGGAACATGACAAACCAGTAGTAAAACATATACAGAAATGTAAAAAGGTGAAGGGCTAAACTTAGCCAAGACATTCTTTTTTTTTTTTTTTTTTTTTTTTTAACATCTTTATTGAAGTATAATTGCTTTACAATGGTGTGCTAGCTTCTGCTTTACAACAAAGTGAATCAGTTACACATATACATATGTTGCCATATCTCTTCCCTCTTGCATCTCCCTCCCTCCCACCCTCCCTATCCCACCCCTCTAGGTGGTCACAAAGCACCGAGCTGATCTCCCTGTGCTATGCGGCTGCTTCCCACTAGTTATCTATTTTACATTTGGTAGTGTATATATGTCCATGACACTCTCTCACCCTGTCACATCTCACCCCTCCCCCTCTCCATATCCTCAGATCCATTCTCTAGTAGGTCTGTGTCTTTATTCCCATCTTGCCACTAGGTTCTTCATGACCTCTTTTTTTTTTTTTTTTTTTTCCCTTAGATTCCATATATATGTGTTAGCATACTGTATTTGTTTTTCTCTTTCTGACTTACTTCACTCTGTATGACAGACTCTAACTCCATCCACCTCATTACAAACACCTCCATTTCATTTCTTTTTATGGCTGAGTAATATTCCATTGTATATATGTGCCACATCTTCTTTATCCATTCATCCGACGATGGACACCTAGGTTGCTTCCATGTCCTGGCTATTGTAAACAGAGCTGCAATGAACATTTTGGTACATGACTCTTTCTGAATTATGGTTTTCTCAGGGTATATGCCCAGTAGTGGGATTGCTGGGTCATATGGTAGTTCTATTTTTAGTTTTTTAAGGAACCTCCATACTGTTCTCCATAGTGGCTGTATCAATTTACATTCCCACCAACAGTGCAAGAGTGTTCCCTTTTCTCCACACCCTCTCCAGCATTTATTGTTTCTAGATTTTTTGATGATGGCCATTCTGACCGGTGTGAGATGATACCTCATTGTAGTTTTGATTTGCATTTCTCTAATGATTAATGATGTTGAGCATTCTTTCATGTGTCTGTTGGCAATCTGTATCTCTTCTTTGGAGAAATGTCTATTTAGGTCTTCTGCCCATTTTTGGATTGGGTTGTTTGTTTTTTTGTTATTGAGTTGCATGAGCTGCTTGTAAATCTTGGAGATTAATCCTTTGTCCGTTGCTTCATTTGCAAATATTTTCTCCCATTCTGAGGGTTGTCTTTTGGTCTTGTTTATGGTTTCCTTTGCTGTGCAAAAGCTTTTAAGTTTCATTAGGTCCCATTTGTTTATTTGTGTTTTTATTTCCATTTCTCTAGGACCTGGGTCAAAAAGGATCTTGCTGTGACTTATGTCATACAGTGTTCTGCCTATGTTTTCCTCTAAGAGTTTGATAGTGTCTGGCCTTACACTTAGGTCTTTAATCCATTTTGGATTTATTTTTGTGTATGGTGTTAGGGAGTGTTCTAATTTCATACTTTTACATGTACCTGTCCAATTTTCCCAGCACCACTTATTGAAGAGGCTGTCTTTTCTCCACTGTATATGCTTGCCTCCTTTATCAAAGATAAGGTGACCATATGTGCGTGGGCTTATCTCTGGGCTTTCTATCCTGTTCCATTGATCTATATTTCTGTTTTTGTGCCAGTACCAAACTGTCTTGATTACTGTAGCTTTGTAATATAGTCTGAAGTCAGGGAGCCTGATTCCTCCAGCTCCATTTTTCGTTCTCAAGATTGCTTTGGCTATTCGGGGTCTTTTGTGTTTCCATACAAATTGTGAAATTTTTTGTTCTAGTTCTGTGAAAAATGCCAGTGGTAGTTTGATAGGGATTGCATTGAATATGTAGATTGCTTTGGGTAGCAGAGTCATTTTCACAATGTTGATTCTTCCAATCCAAGAACATGGTATATCTCTCCATCTATTTGTATCATCTTTAATTTCTTTCATCAGTGTCCTATAATTTTCTGCATACAGGTCTTTTGTCTCCTTAGGTAGGTTTATTCCTAGGTATTTTATTCTTTTTGTTGCAATGGTAAACGGGAGTGTTTTCTTAATTTCACTTTCAGATTTTTCATCATTAGTATACAGGAATGCAAGAGATTTCTGTGCATTAATTTTGTATCCTGCTACTTTACCAAATTCATTGATTAGCTCTAGTAGTTTTCTGGTAGCATCTTTTGGATTCTCTATGTATAGTATCATGTCATCTGCAAACAGTGACAGCTTTACTTCTTCTTTTCCGATTTGGATTCCTTTTATTTCTTTTTCTTCTCTGATTGCTGTGGCTAACACTTCCAAAACTATGTTGAATAATAGTGGTGAGAGTGGGCAACCTTGTCTTGTTCCTGATCTTAGTGGAAATGGTTTCAGTTTTTCACCATTGAGGACAATGTTGGCTGTGGGTTTGTCATATACGGCCTTTATTATGTTGAGGAAAGTTCCCTCTATGCCTACTTTCTGCAGGACTTTTATCATAAATGGGTGTTGAATTTTGTCGAAAGCTTTCTCTGCATCTATTGAGATGATCATATGGTTTTTCTCCTTCAATTTGTTAATATGATGTATCACGTTGATTGATTTGCGTATATTGAAGAATCCTTGCATTCCTGGAATAAACCCCACTTGATCATGGTGTATGATCCTTTTAATGTGCTGTTGGATTCTGTTTGCTAGTATTTTGTTGAGGATTTTTGCATCTATGTTCATCAGTGATATTGGCCTGTAGTTTTCTTTCTTTGTGACATCTTTGTCTGGTTTTGGTATCAGGGTGATGGTGGCCTCGTAGAATGAGTTGCGGAGTGTTCCTCCCTCTGCAATATTTTGGAAGAGTTTGAGAAGGATAAGTGTTAGCTCTTCTCTAAATGTTTGATAGAATTCGCCTGTGAAGCCATCTGGTCCTGGGCTTTTGTGTGTTGGAAGATTTTTAATCACAGTTTCAATTTCAGTGCTTGTGATTGGTCTGTTCATATTTTCTATTTCTTCCTGGTTCAGTCTCGGCAGGTTGTGCATTTCTAAGAATCTGTCCATTTCTTCCAGGTTGTCCATTTTATTAGCATAGAGTTGCTTGTAGTAATCTCTTATGATCGTTTGTATTTCTGCAGTGTCAGTGGTTACTTCTCCTTTTTCATTTCTAATTCTATTAATTTGAGTCTTCTCCTTTTTTCTCTTGATGAGTCTGGCTAATGGTTTATCAATTTTGTTTATCTTCTCAAAGAACCAGCTTTTAGTTTCATTGATTTTTGCTATTGTTTCCTTCATTTCTTTTTCATTTATTTCTGATCTGATCTTTATGATTTCTTTCCTTCTGCTAGCTTTGGGGTTTTTTTGTTCTTCTTTCTCTAATTGCTTTAGGTGCAAGGTTAGGTTGTTTATTCGAGATGTTTCCTGTTTCTTGATGTAGGCTTGTATTGCTATAAACTTCCCTCTTAGAACTGCTTTTGCTGCATCCCATAGGTTTTGGATCGTCGTGTCTCCATTGTCATTTGTTTCTAGGTATTTTTTGATTTCCCCTTTGATTTCTTCAGTGATCACTTCGTTATTAAGTAGTGTATTGTGTAGCCTCCATGTGTTTGTATTTTTTACAGATCTTTTCCTGTAATTGATATCTAGTCTCATAGCGTTGTGGTCGGAAAAGATACTTGATACGATTTCAATTTTTTTAAATTTACCAAGGCTTGATTTGTGACCCAAGATATGATCTATCCTGGAGAATGTTCCATGAGCACTTGAGAAAAATGTGTATTCTGTTGTTTTTGGGTGGAATGTCCTATAAATATCAATTAAGTCCATCTTGTTTAATGTATCATTTAAAGCTTGTGTTTCCTTATTTATTTTCATTTTGGATGATCTGTCCATTGGTGAAAGTGGGGTGTTAAAGTCCCCTACTATGATTGTGTTACTGTCGATTTCCCCTTTTATGGCTGTTAGTATTTGCCTTATGTATTGAGGTGCTCCTATGTTGGGTGCATAAATATTTACAATTGTTATACCTTCCTCTTGGATCGATCCCTTGATCATTATATAGTGTCCGTCTTTGTCTCTTGTAATTGTCTTTATTTTAAAGTCTATTTTGTCTGATATGAGAATTGCTACTCCAGCTTTCTTTTGGTTTCCATTTGCATGGAATATCTTTTTCCATCCCCTCACTTTCAGTCTGTATGTGTCTCTAGGTCTGAAGTGGGTCTCTTGTAGACAGCATATATATGGGTCTTGTTTTTGTATCCATTCAGCCAGTCTGTGTCTTTTGGTGGGAGCATTTAATCCATTTACATTTAAGGTAATTATCGATATGTATGTTCCTATTCCCATTTTCTTAAATGTTTTGGGTTTGTTATTGTAGGTGTTTTCCTTCTCTTGTGTTTCTTGCCTAGAGAAGTTCCTTTAGCATTTGTTGTAAAGCTGGTTTGGTGGTGCTGAACTCTCTCAGCTTTTGCTTGTCTGTAAAGGTTTTAATTTCTCCATCAAATCTGAATGAGATCCTTGCTGGGTAGAGTAATCTTGGTTGTAGGTTTTTCTCCTTCATCACTTTAAGTATATCCTGCCACTCCCTTCTGGCTTGCAGCGTTTCTGCTGAAAGATCAGCTGTTAACCTTATGGGGATGCCCTTGTGTGTTATCTGTTGTTTTTCCCTTGCTGCTTTTAATATGTTTTCTTTATATTTAATTTTTGATAGTTTGATTAATATGTGTCTTGGTGTGTTTCTCCTTGGATTTATCCTGTATGGGACTCTCTGTGCTTCCAGGACTTGATTAACTATTTCCTTTCCCATATTTGGGAAGTTTTCAACTATAATCTCTTCAAATATTTTCTCAGTCCCTTTCTTTTTCTCTTCTTCTTCTGGGACCCCTATAATTCGAATGTTGGTGCGTTTAATGTTGTCCCAGAGGTCTCTGAGACTGTCCTCAGTTCTTTTCATTCTTTTTTCTTTATTCTGGTCTGCAGTAGTTATTTCCACCATTTTATCTTCCAGGTCACTTATCCGTTCTTCTGCCTCAGTTATTCTGCTATTGATCCCATCTAGAGTATTTTTAATTTCATTTATTGTGCTTGTCATCGTTTATTGGTTCCTCTTTAGTTCTTCTACGTCCTTGTTAAATGTTTCTTGCATTTTGTCTATTCTATTTCCAAGACTTTGGATCATCCTTACTATCATTATTCTGAATTCTTTTTCAGGTAGACTACCTATTTCCTCTTCATTTGTTAGGTCTGGTGTGTTTTGACCCTGCTCCTTCATCTGCTGTGTGTTTTTCTGTCTTCTCATTTTGCTTATCTTACTGTGTTTGGGGTCTCCTTTTCACAGGCTGCAGGTTCGTAGTTCCCGTTGTTTTTGGTATCTGTCCCCAGTGGCTAAGGTTGGTTCAGTGGGTTGTGTAGGTTTCCTGGTGGAGGGAACTAGTGCCTGTGTTCTGGTGGATGAGGCTGGATGTTGACTTTCTGGTGGGTTCGTCCACGTCTGGTGGTGTGTTTTGGGGTGTCTGTGGCCTTATTATGATTTTAGGCAGCCTCTCTGTTAATGGATGGGGCTGTGTTCCTCTCTTACTAGTTGTTTGGCATAGGGTGTCCAGCACTGTAGCTTGCTGGTCGTTGAGTGAAGCTGGGTCTTGATGTTGAGATGGAGATCTGTGAGAGATTTTCGCCGTTTGGTATTACGTGGAGCTGGGGGGTCTCTTGTGGACCAGTGTCCTGAAGTTGGCTCTCCCACCTCAGAGGCACAGCCCTGATGCCTGGCTGGAGCACCAAGAGCCTTTCATCCACACGGCTCAGAATAAAAGGGAGAAAAAATGGAAAGAAAGAAAAAAAGAGGATAAAATAAAGTAAAATAAAGCAATTATAATAAAAAATAAGAAAAAAATTATTAAGAGTAAATTTATTAAGAAAAAAAATTTTTTTTAATTTTTAAAAATAGATTTATTAATTTTTTATACTAAAAATAAGAAAAAAAATTATTTAGAAAAAATTTATTAAGAAAAAAAATTTTTTAATTTTTTAAAATAAAAAATATGAAAAAACTTATTAAAAAATTTTTTTAAAAATAGAAAATAAGGAAAAAATTATTAAGAAAACATTTATTAGGGAAAAAAAAATTTTTTAAGCCAAAAAAAAAAAAAACGGACGGACCTAACCCTAGGACTAACGGTGAGAGCAAAGCTATACAGACAAAATCTCACCCAGAAGCATACACATCTACACTCACAAAAAAAAGGAAAAGGGGAAAAGTTAATATATCCTGCTCCCAAAGTCCATCTCCTAAATTTGGGATGATTCGTTGTCTATTCAGGTATTCAACAGATGCAGGCACATCAAGTTGTTTGTGGAGCTTTAATCCGCTGCTTCTGAGGCTGCTGGGAGAGATTTCCCTTTCTCTTCTTTGTTCGTACAGCTCCCGGGGTTCAGCTTTGGATTTGGACCCGCCTCTGCATGTAGGTCCCCTGAGGGCGTCTGTTCCCTGCCCAGACAGAACGGGGTTAAAGGAGCAGCTGATTCGGGGGCTCTGGCTCAGTCAGGCCGGGGGGAGGGAGCTGTACGGAGGAGGCGGGGCGAGCCTGCGGCGGCAGAAGCCGGCGTGACGTTGCAGCAGCCTGAGGCGCGCCGTGCGCTCTCCCGGGGAAGTTGTCCCCGGATTACGGGAGCCTGGCCGTGGCGGGCTGCACAGGCTCCCGGGAGGGGCAGTGTGGAGAATGACCTGTGCTCGCCCACAGGCTGTTTGGTGGCGGCGGCAGCAGCCCTAGCGTCTCATGCCCGTCTCTGGGGTCCGCGCTGATAGCCGCGGCTCGCACCCGTCTCTGGAGTTCGTCTAAGTGGCGCTCTGAATCCCCTCTCCTTGCACGCCGCGAAACAAAGAGGCAAGAAAAAGTCTCCTGCCTCTTCGGCAGCTGCAGACTTTTTCTCGTGCACCCTCCCGGCTAGTTGTGGTGTGCTAGCCCCTTCAGGCTGTGTTCACGCAGCCAACCCCAGTCCTCTCCCTGGGATCCGACCGAAGCCCGCGCCTCAGCTCCCAGCCCCCGCCCGCCCCGGCGGGTGAGCAGACAAGCCTCTCGGGCTGGTGAGTGCTGCTCGGCACCGAGCCTCTGTGCGGGAATCTCTCCGTTTTTCCCTCTGCGTCCCTGTTGCTGTGGGATCCGCGCTGATAGCCGCGGCTCGCGCCCGTCTCTGGAGCTCGTTTAGGCGGCGCTCTGAATCCCCTCTCCTTGCGCGCCACGAAACAAAGAGGCAAGAAAAATTCTCCTGCCTCTTTGGCAGCTGCAGTCTTTTTCCCGGACTCCCTCCCGGCCAGCACCGAAGCCCGAGCCTCAGCTCCCAGCCCCGCCCGCCCCGGCGGGGGAGCAGACAAGCCTCTCGGGCTGGTGAGTGCTGGTCGGCACCGCTCCTCTGTGCGGGAATCTCCGCTTTGCCCTCCGCACCAATGTGGCTGCGCTCTCCTCCGTGGCTCCGAAGCTTCCCCCCTCTGCCACCCGCAGTCTCTGCCCGCGAAGGGGCTTCCTAGTGTGTGGAAACCTTTCCTCCTTCACAGCTCCCTCCCACTGGTGCAGGTCCCGTCCCTATTCTTTTGTCTCTGTTATTTCTTTTTTCTTTTGCCCTACCCAAGTACGTGGGGATTTTCTTGCCTTTTGGGAGGTCTGACGTCTTCTGCCAGCGTTCAGTGGGTGTTCTGTAGGAGCAGTTCCACGTGTAGATGTATTTCTCATGTATCTGTGGGGAGGAAGGTGATCTCCGCGTCTTACTCTTCCGCCATCTTGCCCCTCCCTAGCCAAGACATTCTTAAAGAAGAAATGGATGGGAGAATTTGCTCCATTGAATATTAAGTATAGTAATTAAAGCAGTAAGGTATTGGCATAAGAATAAAAACAAAAGCTCAATAGAATATAATAGAAATGCTAGAATTTATCACAAATGGGCATGTGATTTCTGCAAACATAGCACTTCCCAACAGTGGAGAAAGAACATGTCTTTCCAAAAATGGTTCTGAAACAAATAGATAGCCATATGGATAGCTATAGGAATAAAAATGTTACTAGACCCTTACCTCATGCCAAACACAAAAATCAATTGCACGTAGATTATGTAGCTAAGTGTGAAAGACAGAAAACAGTAAAATTTCTAAAAATTAATAAGAGAGAATATCTTTACCACCTTAACTTAGGATGAGACTTCTCAAACAGGACACAAAAATCTTGAACCACAGAAAATATTGATAAATCTGACTATATCAAAGTTCTTTTTCAAATGTCACCACTAACAGAGCAGAAAGACAAACCACAGACAGTGAAAAAGTATTTGAAACACATAGAGCCAAAAGAGGGCTCATATCTTGAATTTATATCTTTTTAAACATTTCTGAAAATCAAAAGAGAAACTCAAACAATTCAGTAGGAAAAATGCTCTTGAGATTGAACAAGCAATTCGTCAGAGGTTATTCAAATAGCCAGTAAACAACCTCACTCATAATGATGTAAGTACAAATTAAAACCACAAAGTGATATCCCTATACTCCCATTATTAGACATTGGGAAAAAAATTTAATGACAATACCAAGTGTTGGAAAGGCTATGAAGCTAAACGGACACTACTGCTGGTAGGAGTAAAACAGTTTGTCATCATCTTGACTTGAAACTACACAAACCCTATTACTCAGCAATTCAACTACTAGAAATGTACTCAACAGAAATACATGCACCTGGCCACCAAGAACTATGTATGAGAATGTTCATAGAAGTATTATTCATGACAATCCACAATTAGATATAAACCAAATGTCCATTAATAGTAAAAGGACAAATGAATTTTGGTATATTTATATACAGAGTACTATATAAAAATAAACTGCTTCCTTTAGGTTATAAAATGAATAAGATCTTGACTCAAAGCAGGACCCTGCAAGCCTTCCCAGGGACAGAACCCCTGCCCCTTGTGTCCCCTGCCTCTTGTTTGTAGAAAAATTTTAACCTCCTAGGCCTTCCCCAAGTTCCAAAGAGCAAATTTAATCAGAGAAGTGAAAAAATACAGAAACAAAGGAAAGTAGTCAAGCAAGAAAAAAATAATAATAGTTTAGTCATAAGACAAAGTCAAGGATCTTTAGTTCCTCCTCAAGGGCTACAGATCATATCCAGAGCTCTAACCTTGAGCTGCTTTGCAGATACTAAAACCCTCACCATGTTGTAGGAGTTAACTGCATGCTCACCACAAGCACAGAGACCCCAGACCAGTTGGAGCCAGAAGGTTGATGATGCTGACTCCCAAAATACCATCCAGTTACCTCACCACCAACCAATCAGAAGAATGTCCACGAGCTGATCAGGCACCCTGTGACCCTCTCCCTCACCTCGCCTTTAAAAACCCTTCCCTGAAAGCCAACAGGGAGTTCGGGTCTTTGGAACACGAGCTTCCCATCCTCCTTGCTTGGTCCTGCAATAAACACTGTACTTTCCTTCACCACAATCTGGTGCTGTAGATTGGCTTTTCTGCTCATCAGGTGAGCGGACCCAAGTTTGGTTTGGTAACAGTCTGAGGATCTAATGTATAACATAGTGACTATAGTTGATAACACTGTATTATATAATTGAGATTTGCCAAGAGAGTAGAACTTAAATGTTCTCACCAAAAAAAAAAAGGTAAATTAAAAAAATTTCCACATCCTGCAATATGGATGAATTTTACATTGAACAAAAGAAGTCAGCACAACAGAATTCATATTGGATTATGCTATTTATATGAAGTTCACAAACAGGCAGGACAATACTACAATGTGTGAAAATGCATGTGTGCGTGGCAAACTCTAAAGAAAAGCATGGATGTAGTGACAATAAAAGTCATGATAGTTTTTAACTTTGGAACAGAAGAGGGAGCACAAGGGGAGATTACAGAGTTTGGCAATTTTGTATTTCTTGATCTAAGCGGTGGTACTTAATGTTGATTTGAGACTAAATCCACCTCTACTTCAAGGTTTGTTCACTTTTATTTATCTATGTTACGTTTTACAAGAAAAATTTATTTTTTTTAATTGAAGCATAGTTAACTTACAATATAATACTAGTTTCAGGTGTATTACATAGTGATTCAATATTTTTCTAGATTATGCATCATCACACAAAGTTATTATATTATTGATTATATTCCCTGTGCTGTACATTACATCCCTCTGATTTATTTATTTTCTAGTACAAGTAGTTCATACAAGAAAAAGTTTAAAGAAAGCTATATGTCTAGGAAAATAAATGAACGTTTCTCCTTACCTAAAGAAGTGAAAGTTCCTCTTTACATAACAGCCTTGCCAGGTCCAACTCCTGGGAACCTCTGTTGGGTACTTCTTTCTTTATGCATATACCGTATGTGTATCTCTGTGTATATCACACCTTTTTAATTTTTAAAATACATTTTACTATTCATATTAATATGTGAATATTATCTCTTCACTTAATATATTGTAAATATATTCCCTGGTGAGTATATGTTTATTAACCTTATTTTTAAAGCCTGCACCGCATTCCATTGTATGGATATGCCATAATTTATTTAATCTTTCACTTATTGAAGGATATTTAAATTGGTTCTGATGTTTGCTTTCCCAGGTGCTACTTCATTGAATATTCTTGGATATATATTCATACTACTTGTTTTTTTTAATGAATCACTCTATTACTCTCACTGAGTCCTTGAGGTTTTTAGCTTTTCACTCACCGTTTCTCTCTGCAGCACAACTTGGTCATAATTTTTGGAAATTCCAGTATCAGTGCATATGAACCTACCAACACCCTGCCTTGCCTCTTGCTTCCTCCATCCTTCTCTCCTCCAAAGACCACATCTTCCTAGCCTGGTCATTCTTTCCCACTGTCATGCCTTAGAGTCCAGACCTTGTCTTAGCCAGGACTAAGCATCACACTCTCAGACCATCACACCTAGCTCCAACACTTTCCGGCTTCACCAAGATCTAAAAGTCATGAATCAAACACATTTTATACTGCCCCTTTCCTTCATGTCTCACTTCCCTACTTGCCCTTGTTAAATTCCATAACCCATCATCAGAGCCCTCCCTTGCTTATATATACTTCTCTCTCATTTCTTTCTCACTGTATCATACTCATCTGGCAAAACCCTAAATCTGAAAACAGCCATATCTCCACCCATACGGTGCCTGTTCCCATGTACATAATGGAAACTGAGGAAATATAGAAAACAAGGCTGATTTGCCTCATTTTAAATTATCTAATAGAAATGATCTGATAGAAAACAGGTCTTCCATATGACAGGTTGGCAACAGCAAGCAGGTTGTCAGCCCTTAGTGAGGACCAATTATCCTCCTGTATTTCTCCAGTCCATTCACGCTTCCGGCCCCCTAGAAAACTACATCCCACTTTCTTTTCTCTCTCAAACCTCCACGGCTTCCTCCTCCATCCTCACTCTCAGCTGAATAATGTGCTTCCTACTTCACTGAGAAAATTAATCAGAAAGGAATCTCCAGAGGTGCCCACACCACAATTATTCCACTACCAGCATCTGTACCCACATAGTCTGCCTTCCCACCCGCCACTTCAGATAGATTGCCCCTGCTCCTGTCCAAAGGCAATGGCCCTTGTGCTCTAGATTCCATTGCCTCTCGCCTACACAATCTCATCTGTTCAGCAATTCCTCCATCTCTCTTCCATCATCAGTTTTCTGCTTTCCACTGTGACACGCCCACCAGTGTACAAACAAAAACTTGCTATAATTTCTACCATCTAAAAACCATGGAAAAATATCTCTCCTTGACCTCACATCCCCTTCCAGTTATCCCTCATGTAGCTGCTCCTATATTATTACAAAGCTTCTTTAAAATTTTCCTCTACCTGCCGTCTCCAATTTATTCCCATTTTGTCTTGAACCCACTATAGTATAATAAGACTTTAACCCTCTATCACCACTCCACTCAAAACACCTCTCGTCAAAGACACCAATGAACTCCTCTTTGACCAACTCACTGGCCAACTCCTTGACCAGTCAGCCATGCTCCCTTGGAAAACCTCCACCCTTTGGTTTCTGGAATAACATACTCTTATGATTTTCCTCCAGCTTCACTGGCCATTTATCTTTTCTGTTTCATGCATACTCTCCAGATCTAAACTTTGGAGTCCCTTAGATCTCAATCTTTAACCGTGCTCACTTCCTAGATTTTTGTATATATGTATATGTGTGTGTGTGTGTGTGTGTGTGTATACATATACATATTGTATATATACACACATACTGTTTATATATATACATATACATACATATATGTATATATATAGTTCTACTCCCCAAATTTATGTAAATAACCAAGATCTCTCTCCCGAACTCCGTATTCATATATCAACTGCCTACTAGACAGATCCACGTGAATGTCTAATGTATAATACATGTCCAAAGCAGAACTTCCTTTTAAGCTGCCCTTCCCACTGCTTGCCCCATTTCAGTAAAGAGCACTTCATGTTTCCAGTTCCTCAGACCAAAAACCTTGGAGTCATCCTTAAGTCCTCTCGTGTTTCTGATTTCTCAGCCAATGCATGAGCAAATCTTACCGGATCTATCTTCAAAATATAGCCACTTCTCCCTACCTCAACTGCGACCACCCTGCTCTGAGCCCTCATGGTGTTTTATCTGGATAATTGCCATCGCATCTTAACTGGTCTTCTTTCACCCCACAGACAGTCTATTCTCAACCCAGAAACCAGAGTGATCCTTTCAAAACTGTAGACAAGTTCATGCAGCTACTCAAAACCTTCCAATGCCTTTCATGCCACTCAGAGTAAAAGCCTCATTCCTTACAATGTCCTATGAGGTCCTGTCTACATCCTGCAACCTCTCCGTCCTCATCTATAACCACTCTCCTTCTTTCTCTCCTCCAGCCATACTGGCTTCTTTAATATCTACCAAACAGAACATGCACTTGCTTCTCCCTCTGCCTAGAAACCTCTTCCACTAGTTATTGCCATGTTTCACTTCCTTCAGCTGTTTGCTCATTTACCTAACTGATAAGGAATTTCGGAACTACCCTTTTAAAATAGCTCTTTTTTCCTTCCTTTCACTTCCTTCATTATATGTACTCCATAGAATGTATCACTATATGTGCATGTGTGTGTGTGTACTTGTAAATATACAATACATATACATAAAATTTACTATATATATTATCTATCTCTGCACTCTGGAATGTAAACCATGTGAATAGTTTGTACATCTTGTTCATATTCCCATAATCTACAACAGTGCCTAGCAGTAGCTGAGTCCCCCAAATCATTAGTTGAACAATATAATGTACACATTCATATTTTTAACAGACACATATCCTTCACCATTTAAAAGACTGTCTCTGTCACAGATGTAGAAAACAAACTTATGGTTACCAGGGGATGGGGGGGAGGGATAAACTGGGAGATTGGGATTGACATATACACACTACTATATATAAAATAGATAACTAATGAGAACCTGCTGTATAGCACAGGGAACTCTACTCAGTACTCTGTAATGGCCTGTATGGGAAAAGAATCTAAAAAAAAGAAGAGTGGATGTATATGTATAACTGATTCACTTTGCTGTATACCTGAAATTAACACAACATTGTAAATCACCTATACTCCAATAAAAAATTTTTTTAAAAAGACCGATTCTGCTTTACTTTGGCATTTCAATACAGCCTCCTCCTGCATTTTGATTCTTTACACTTAGATTTAAGAAGGAAAAACTCTTTTATTATTTTCTAGAGTTGGCGGTTTAATGAATGTCCTCTGTGTAGTTGATTCATTTTAAAGCCATGTATTTCCTTGCCTAATTATTGACAGGGACAGGAAGTGGAATTAATGGCCAATCTTTCAGGATTCCCCTGAGGCATGATTGCATGAGGCAATAGAGGTTTTTCCTTACTAGGACACATTTTCATGTTCTAGTGTATATTTAGACACTGAACCCCTTTTAAACTAATGGGAGGTCTGTGGGCCAAACATTTATAGGAAACGAAAGGAAATGGCATGGTAAAAGCAAGCTGTGAAAAAAGGTCTTCTAGCTTGCTGTTACCTAATCTGTCACATGAAAGGCTTATTTTAACATTTCTATTAGATAAGATGAACAGAAAAATACCACGCACAGTATTCTTTCCATATTTTTGCTCTTCTTTCTACGAATGCTGCCTCTTCATTTGAGTCATGTATTGGGGTAAGAAAAAAAGTGTGGAATATGATTTTCTCAACTAAATCAGAAATGCCATCCTACACTTAATGACTAATTGCAAAAGAACCAAAAAAAATTTTTTTTAATTGTTAACACAATTTTGGTAAAGCTTAGAGGTGTAAATTTGTCAGTAAATAACTAAGCATGTTCTTCAAATTTTCGATGAAAAATAGCATTTGGTCACATTGGTTGTAATTTGATTTGGTTTATTGTTTCGCTTTGCTTTTTTAGGAGACCTAGAGATTTATTCTAATATTGAGCATTCTCTTAACTTCCAAATATACTTAGTGGATCTAATCCATATCCCTGCCATAGCCACAATGTTTTTCTTCTCTGTTCTTCTCTGCCACCTTCTTACCTGCATAGCAGATTATCAAAGGGAGTAAAACTTCTTTACTTCTTTCTCCAGCCATTGCTAACCAGTACTCTGCTGCAAGCTCCCGTCACTGCTCCAAGATAATAATCCCAAGCATATCCCGTACCTTTCCAATCTATTTCAGCCTCAAAAACAATTTCACTTAAGTAACTGTGATTCACTTTCAGAGGATAAAAAAATCCCATCCAGTCTAAGTTAGGACGTCAATCTGACTTTCATTCCAAAGCTTCACCCCTTCCCACGGTTCAGACTTGACCATTGGATGAGGTAACTGTAATCACAAAATGATCTTTCTCTGTTTCCTCCTTCCTTCCTGCATCTGCACTATCTTCCACTGCAGGTTCTCCCTGGGTGAAGGTAGTAGATAGGGAAGATTATGAAAATAAGAATGTCTTATATAACAGGTGTAATATAATTAGCCATAGTAATGCCCTCATGGGGCACATTTGTGCTCTCTTTGGGGACCCCACTAAAGGACCTCCAGCACGTAAATTTTCACCATATGAGTGACACATGTCCAGCTGACTTGTTGTAACTGCCCTCAGTTCCTGCCCTCTTTGCTGTACCTCTTGGCCTCTTTCCCTGGGATTCCATCTCCCCAGAACACTTCTTTCTTGGATAAGGGCTCAGTGAGACAGCAGGAATCCTTCCATGGCAGGCACATGGACCATGGGAGATTAGTTCATCTTTAACCCATCAAATCGTAGGATACCATTTATTAGGCCTTTCTCTCCTTTTTTTTTTTTTTCTTTTCTTTTCTCTGTTTGTTCTATTATTGCAAGTTGTTCCAGCCAGCTTCATGGCTTAAGAATTCTCCAGGCTGGAAGCAGGCAGAAAGCAAACACCATTTTCTTAGTTTATGTATGTCTCTGCTCTAGGGAACCTGTCAAGGTCTCTAAAGAATTTTCCTGCCAGATTCCAGTCTGGTGGGAACATTAGGAAAGCTTAAAATTTTCTACAGCTACATAAGCATTCAGCCAGGAAGTAAGATTCTAGTCTCTTCTACTTCCTGGCATCTCCAGTCTCTAAGACTTATTCAATTGGCTTGAGATAAGTGCCAGAGTCCCATTCCCCACTTCCTTGGGAGGGGAGAGAAAATGCCATAGTACTCAACTCCGTGACACACCTATTTTTACTACTTTCTCTCCAATCACTCTTCAAAGTTCCTATTCTTTTATGCAAGATAGAAATTAATCGTGTATTAATAGTCTCTAGAGAGGTTCTGCTATCTTTCAGTAATTTAGTTATGGATGTTGTAAAGCATCTCTCTTTAACCTGTGAATATACTTACCTTTCTCAGGTTTATGTCCTCAGTTGAAATTCTAAGACACCAGAAAAAAATCCTAGTTAACATCCTGTGTCACCTATCTCGCTGTTGCAGAATCTGTCATTCTGTCTTAAAGTCAAAATCATTGTGTAGTAGGCTGAATAATGGCTCCCAAAGGTGTCCAAATCCTAACCCTAGAACCTGTGAATATGTTGCCTTAAAAGGCAAAGAGAACTTTGCAGGTGTGATTAAATTGAGGATCTTGACTGGAAAAATTATCCTGCATTATCCGAGTAAGCCCTAAACATAATCACAAATGTCTTTATAACAGGGAAGCAGAGGGAGATTTGACTTCAGAAGTAGGAGATGTTATGGTAGATGCCAGAGTTGGAGTGATGCAAGAAAGGGTCAGGAACCAAGAAATACAGGCGACCTCCAGAACCTAAAATATGCAAGGAAACAGATTTTCCCCTAGAGCCGCCAGAAGGAATCAGTCTTGCCTACACCTTGACTTTAGGCCAGTGAAACTGGTTTCAGACTTCTGGCTTCTGGAACTATAAGAGAATACGATGTTGCTGTTTTAAGCCACCAAGTTGTGTTAAGTTGTCACAGCAACCGTAGTATATGAGTACACGTTATCTCTCTTAGGATGTACTTCACTATAAGTTATTAAAATCTCAGACTCAAATGGACTGAAACAATAAGAAAATATCATTTCACATATCAAATCTAGAGTTAGGGCAGATTTGAGGCTTCGGCTTCTTCCCATTTCTCTGTGTTATGCCCACTCTGTGTGAAGTTTTATTCCTGAGCCTGCTTGTGTAAGGCTCCCAAGACAGCTGCCAGTAACAATGAGACAATATACTATCTCATTCGTTGAGAAAAAAAAAAAACAACTATCACTCAGTCATAGTCTGTAAATCCTTCCTTTTAACATGAATTGGCCAGATTAGAGCATGTACTCACTCCTGGGCTCATAACTACTCAGGAAAGCTATTCTCTAATTAACTTGAGCAAGTGTTCTTGAACCAATCACAAGCAAGGGGTGAGATTAGCATAATTGGCATTAACTAATCAGAATCTACCCCTGAAGCTGGGGGGTAGGATGAATACCTGGGCAAAACTGGCATTAAGAAGAGGGCAAAAGGTAAGGATATAATTTATCATACAACTGGAACACTGTGGGGAAGGAAAGGGTGTGACATCAGAATTCGACTAAGACAACAGATGCATACTAGTACTGTCCCACTCACCCTGGGACTTAGGGTTACCCTATGGGCAGCGGGCCAATAGTGTCATCTATAAGCATTTTGATTAGGGCTGATTAGGGCACTCTTTTGGCTTAAGATCAAATCCCGAGAATAGATTACAAAAATGAGGAAACACTTGGTCTGGCAAGGTTAGATGACTTACTAAAGTCTTATAACTGGAAAGTGACAAAACCAAGTACATAAGTAAATTTTCTTAATACAATTCAGTGTTCTTTCCACACACCACTTCACGTAATGTAGGGTCAAATACAGAAGCCACCCTTACCTGTAATAGTCATCTATAGCCGCCATAACAAATTTATGGCTTAAACAACAGAAATGTATTGTCTCACAGTTCTGGAGGCTGGAAGTCTGAAATCAAGGTGTTGGTAGAGTTGATTCCTTCTGAGGCCTGTGAGGGAAGGTCCTATTCCATGCTTTGCTCCTTTGTTTGTGGATGACCATCTTTTCCCTATGTCTCTTCACATCATCTTCCCTCTCTGTGTGTCTCTGTGTCCAAATTTCTTCTTTTATAAGGACATCAGTCATGTTGGATTAGGGCCCACCCTAATGACGTCCATTTGCCTTTATTACCTCTGTAAAAATCCCACCTCCAAATAAAGTCATATTCTGATGTACTAGGGGTTAGGACTACAACATATAAATTTGGGAAGGGAACACAATTCAATTTAAAACACGCCCCTAAGGGAAGTTCACAGGGGAAGGGGCTTTTTATCAAGGTAAGTATTATGTGTACATAAAGACATACATATATAGAGACAGAGACAGAGACAGAGAGAGCATGTATAAGCACACGTGGGTATGTGTAAAATCAGCCCCTTATTTTTATCTTGAAATATCATATTCATATTTTTATAATAAAACGTTTCCTTTGAAGAAATGAATAAGCATATACCAGAATCTTGAATAAGCATAAAAATAATAAGTGGTGGTTCCACTACAGTAATGTAGACATTAGGATGCATTTCTGCCAGTGTGAATCAATCAATTAAGTTAGAACTGAGATCAAAAGATACCGTATTATATTACTTTATTTTTCTCTCTTTTTCCTCACTATAGTTTAATTATATAAAGTAGAATTCCAAGAAGATGACTGCCAGGAAAGTTTTATTATCAACCTTTCTTGATGTCCTTTTGTTAAATAGCTTCTAACATGAAATCCTTATTCATTATCTAGATTCTATTTTAAAGATTGATTTTGAAAAAGGTTTCACATTCTTATAACTTTCCGTCTTTGGTAATTTCATGTGCATTTGACATTTTATTAAAAAGAAATCATTCCGTTTCTTGATGATTCACTGAGTTCCTCAGATCAAACATTCCTTTGTAAGGATCTGTTTATTATATGAACACATGGCCCCATATAACCATACACACCCAAATACATGCAAAAAATTAATAAATAAAAATAGTCTCCCTGGCCATCCTCTCTCAGTATACTCCCTCTGGGCCTATGGGCAAGTCTGGCAAAAGACAAAACACTAATGTAGAGCTCACACCACTCCTCTTCTGTGCTCCTACTTGCTTTTCTCCCATTTTCTCCACCCACTTCACCCACCCATTCTGACTTCCCACCAGAAAGATGCTATATCTTCTTTTTGCACCTCTCTATGCTCAGCTAAATGCAGTACTCAGCACTCCAAAATCATATGATATAGATTCCTAGCATTACCAACATTTGAATTGCGAGCTCTTAAAGAATAATAAAATCTGAACCCAAAGTTATTAGACCTCCAAAAGTAGCACTCAGGCAATGTGACAAAAACATTGCAGGGCCCGTAAATTACTGGCATAGAGCTCTCTGCCTTCTCATCTACCCATAAAGCTGACTCTTCCTATTGTACCTAGAGGAATAGTAGAACAAAACACCATATCCAATACCCAATTTCCCCAGAGAATGAAGGGAAAATAGGACTATTACCTTCTTCTCCATTCTCTCAAATGCAATAATCCCTGCCACCCACAGTCTTACCTGTACATATCAAAAAGTCTACTTCCATGACCCTTTTTAAGGATGCAGGATTTAGATCAACATCCTTAAAAATGTACATACAATGCACAACCATCAAAAGAGCAGAGATACATTTATGCTTTTCAACATAGAATGGAAAACCAAGCCTGGAAAAAGTACCCATGATGACAATTTGTGAAAAATTCTGGCAGCTCCATTAGCTTTTGCTGAGAATTGCAAAACTGAATCAAGATAGATTGCAAGGGCAAAAGAAAATTTAAATGTCAAGCCAGGAAGGGTTGGTCTGACAACTTTTAACATAAAATTTGTGGGAGAATTTGCCTCAGCAGACCATAACAACCAGCAAAGCTTCCTGAATAATTAAAGCAGGATATTAAAGTGAGCATTGCCTACTTGACTTGCTTTTTAACGTGAATGAATCTAGTTTGTTTTGGAAGCAGGAGCCTCCCAGAATGTTTATATCCTGCATTAGAAGTATATACTGAATTCATTTTTCACTGCTCTTTCCTTCATTCTGTATTTTACAGAAAATTTTGAGGTTAAAAACCAGTTTCATCATTCTCAATGGTGAAAAACTGAAAGCATTTCCTCTAAGATCAGGAAAAAGACAAGGATGTCCACTCTTGCCACTATTATTCAACACAGTTTTGGAAGTCCTAGCCACGGCAATCAGAGAAGAAAAAGAAATAAAAGGAATCCAAATTGGAAAAGAAGGAGTAAAACTGTCACTGTTTGCAGATGACATGATACTATACATAGAGAATCCTAAAGATGCCACCAGAAAACTACTAGAGCTAATGAGTGACTCTGGTAAAGTTGCAGGACACAAAATTAATGCACAAAAATCTCTTGCATTCCTATACACTAACAATGAAAGATCAGAAAGAGAAATTAAGGAAACAATCCCATTCACCATTGCAACAAAAAGAATAAAATACCTAGGAATAAACCTACCTAAGGAGGTAAATGACCTGTACTCGGAAAACAATAAGACACTGATGAAAGAAATCAAAGATGACACAAACAGATGGAGAGATATACCATGTTCTTGGATTGGAAGAATCAATATTGTGAAAATGACTATACTACCCAAAGCAACCTACAGATTCAGTGCAATCCCTATCAAATTACCAGTGGCATTTTTTACAGAACTAGAACAAAAAATCTTAAAATTGTATGGAGACACAAAAGACCCCGAATAGCCAAAGCAGTCTTGAGGGAAAAAAACCGAGCTGGAGGAATCAGACTTCCTGACTTCAGACTATACTACAAAGCTACAGTAATCAAGACAATATGGTCCTGACACAAAAACAGAAACATAGATCAATGGAACAAGATAGAAAGCCCAGAGATAAACCCACGCACCTATGGTCAACTCATCTATGACAAAGGAGGTAAAGATATACAATGGAGAAAAGTCAGTCTCTTCAAAAAGTGGTGCTGGGAAAACTGGACAGCTACATGTAAAAGAATGAAATTAAAACACTCCCTAACACCATACACAAAAATAAACTCAAAATGGATTAGAAACCTAAATGTAAGACTGGATACTGTAAAACTCTGAGAGGAAAACATAGGAAGAACACTCTTTGACATAAATCACAGCAAGATCTTTTTTGACCCACCTCCTAGAGTAATGGAAATAAAAACAAAAATAAACAAATGGGACCTAATGGAACAAAACCTTTTGCAAAACAAAGGAAACTACAAACAAATGAAAAGACAACCGTCAGAATGGGAGAAAATATTTGCAAATGAATCAATGGACAAAGGATTAATCTCCCAAATATATAAACAACTCATGCAGCTCAATATTAAAAAAAGAAAATAATCCAATCATAAAATGGGCAAAAGACCTAAATAGACATCTCTCCAAAGAAGACATACAGATGGCCAAGAGGCACATGAAAAGCTGCTCAACATCACTAATTATTAGAGAAATGCAAATCAAAGCTACAATGAGGTATCACCTCACACCAGTTAGAATGGGCATCATCAGAAAATCTACAAACAACAAATGCTGGAGAGGGTGTGGAGAAAAGGGAACCCTCTTGCACTGTTGGTGGGAATGTAAATTGATACAGCCACCATGGAGAACAGTATGGAGGTTCCTTAAAAAACTAAAAATAGAATTACCATATGACCCAGCAATCCCACTACTGGGCATATACCCAGAGAAAACCATAATTCAAAAAGACACATGCACCCCAATGTTCGCTGCAGCACTATTTACAATAGCCAGGTCATGGAAGCAACCTAAATGCCCATTGACAGACAAATGGATAAGGAAGATGTGGTACATATATACAATGGAATATTACTCAGCTATAAAAAGGAACGAAATTGGGTCATTTGTAGAGACGTGGATGGACCTAGAGACTGTCCTACAGAGTGAAGTAAGTCAGAAAGAGAAAAACAAATATTGTATATTATCGCATATATGTGGAACCTAGAAAAATGGTACAGATGAACTGGTTTGCAAGGCAGAAATAGAGACATAGATGTAGACAACAAACATATGGACACCAAGGGGGAAAAGTGGTGGCGGCGGTGGTGGTGGGATGAATTGGGAGATTGGGATTGACATATATGCACTAATATGTATAAAACAGATAGTTAATAAGAACCTGCTGTACAAAAAATTAATTTAATAAAAATCAGAAATTCAGAAAAAAAAAACAAATAGAAGCCACAAGGGAAGCCTTCAGAACATTAAAAAAAAAAAAAAAAGCCAGTTTCATTCTACTTACCACTGTTGCGGAATTAAATACAACTATAGTTGCTAAAGAACTACCAAAGTACCAGAAAGATGTTCTAAGACAGAACCAAGGAAATGGGCTCTTTCTTCATTTCAAAAACCGGGCTTTTTCAAGGGGTCTGGGAATCCAAACTCCTCAAGAATTCCTGTAGAGTGAATATAGATGTTTCCCATCTACATACTACTACTATTTTACAAATATTTGTAGCAGTTTTGTTAACACACATCCTGGTCACCACCTCCCATACCCCAGTTTTGAAAGTTTTTACCTCTTGGCTCATTTTCTCTTATCATTATTTTCTACCCACATCTATCAGTGGTTCTCAACTTTAACTCAAACCAAATCTCATGAGAAACATTTAGAAAGCACAAATATATAAGTCCCACTTCCAGAAATTCTGGTTTAATTGGTCTGAGATGGAACCTAGACTTTATATTTTTTAAAGCTCTCCAGGTGATTTTAATGTGCACTCAGACTTGAGAATTGCTGAGGTAGACAGTTCTGTCCACACTGGACTCCCCATTCCTAATCTGCCCTCCTCCTGATATGATATCCTCCACCTCACTTCAACCACCAACACTAATGGTTACACAAAAGATCTTACCAATATATTCAATCCTCCATAATGCCAATTTTAAGCATGCCACTTCTTCTTCTATTTCTTTTTTCAAATGTTCTCTGAGCCCACTTTGACCTTCACTCCACTGACCACCTTTAAACTAAAATTCACCTACTCATATCCTCACTTCCCTTCATTCCCACCTTGAATTTCATGGTCCGTCATTATAATCACTCTTCTGCATAAGCCATAACTCTTTTGTCCCTTTCTTGTTTATGCCTGAGAATACCCTAGTACTGGATAAATGCAATCTCCCACATTACCCTGTACCTGGTGTGTTAGACAAAAACACAACCATAATGACTGGTCTCACTTCAAATTCTTGACTACTAACCACAATTGAGTCCCTAGACCTTTGTAGCAATCTAACCATATTTCCCTTCCTAACACACTCTTCTATTCTCCAAGATGACTGTTTTATACTTTCTACTCTCTGCAAACTTGCAACACCATTTTCATTTTCTTCACTCTCAGGTAATGACCTTGCTTCTTATTTTATTAAAAAGTTAGAAACCAACAGAAAAAGAACTTCCACAAGCTTCTATCACAAAATCCTCATACACCCGTACCTTACCTACATATATTACAATGATAATACAGCATCAAAACCATAATAATGCTCAAGATAAGTCTACACAGATTTTTGAGGAAAGTTTAGGAAGAAAACAGGGCAATCAAGTAAAGGAAAAGACAGTCTCTATAATAGAAATAAACAAGGATGTATATACCACATTCATTGACTTAACAAATATTTACTGATCAGCTCTCATGTGCCAATCAATAGTCGATGTTCTGCTACAACAATAAACACAACAAAGCCTTTTAACACCCCAGATGTTCTCTTATCTTAGAGCTTTTGCACTTTCTTTATGGAAAAGTCTCCCCAGGTATACGAATGGCTAATTCCTCACCTCCTTCAAACCTTGGCTCAAATGTCACTTTCTCAATAAAGCCTACCCTTTCCACACTATTGCAAATTTCAACCTTATTTCCCACACACTCATATTCACACTCCCATATCCCTTATCCTACTTTATTTTTTTCTGTAACACATTTGCTATTTAATATATTCTATAATTTATGTATTTATTATGTATGTATATATATTTTTCAATACTCTGTGCCAGAACGTGAGCAATATGAGTGTAAGTACTCTTATTTGCTTTGTTTACTGGTATATCCTAAGCGCCTACAATAATCCTTGAACAGAGAAAGGAGGATCTCAATATTTGTTGAATCCTTTTCTCTCATTCTCTCAATTTCCTGTCTAGAGATCCTATTAGATATATGTTTGGTCTTCTTGAAATAGCTGCCACATTGCTCAACCTCTGCTTCATATTTCCTGTCTCTTTAACCCTTTGTTTTGCCTCTCACTAATTTCCTCATATCTATTTTCCAATTTACTAATTCACTCTTCAGCTGTGTCTGTTTAACCTCTCCATTGTATTTTTAATAGCTCTTTTTCCTTTTCATTTTTGGAAGTTCAATTTTGTTCCTTATAAACATACTTTTTATTCACAATGCTCTCCTTTGTTACAATTTTGATTCATTTTTACATCTCCTTAAACATACATATTTCATCATAAACAAACTTATTTCATAGTGTCTACTAATAATTCTTGTATCTATAATAAGTCCTTAGGCATCTAATCCTACTGTTTGTGTGTCTATTAACACTAACCATAAGTAGATTTCCCCTGTGTCTTTTGGATTTTGGACTGTGAGGGGTTCTATCTGTGACAATCTTGTGCAGCCTGAATTTAGGGTGGACCCATCCAAAAGAGTTTGTATTTCCTTCTGCCAGCCACTCTTGGACTAGCTGAGCATCTTTTTAATGTTACACTTTTCAGCTTGGTGACTTCAATACCATGCAGTTAGTGTAAATTCAAACTTCACACACATGGCCAAAACATGATTACAAATTTTTTTCCACAAAAGAACTAAGAAACATATAAGCTTCCTCATTGTCTCCTATCTTTACAAGTAGATTTTTTTCTTGTTCATACTTTTACCAGGGATTCAGCCTTGGAGAGGTCTCAGGTCCTACTCTGTGTTGTTAAAGTCAAAGCTCCAGTTACCTACCTCATACAACCATTAAATCCAAGCCTTCTAATCACTTTGGCACCACAATATTAACTCTATGTTAGTTCATTCTTTGTTTTGGCCATACAGTTGTCACTAAATTTCCTATAAATTCAGCTATGAAACATTCAAAAGGATGTTTGTTACATCTTAATCATAATTTCTAATTGTTTGTTGTATGCAGGTTTTCAAGTTATACATAAAAATAAAATTGAAAATAAAATTAATGATGATATATGTATGATTGCACATTATAAGTATCTTCCTTGCAATCTTCTCCAATATTCTTTCATTTCCATTTTCTAAATATAATATTGTTTGTGCTGTTTGTGTGGTTTATGTAAGTTCATGTTAGTTAAATGTGTGATCATTTTTAGTTTTCACTGTAATTCAAGAAAAGAAAATAACCCACTTTTCAATTCTAATTCAACCTAGTGAAATGAATGATGTGCATAAAGGCACTTTCCTAAGAATATTTACATATTATTAACACAAATTCTCATAACTCTGTGAGATGAGTACTGTTACTAACCTCCATTGTATATTTTTTTAATTTTTGAGTTTTATTTTATTTATTTTTTTATATAGCAGGTTCTTATTAGTTATCTGTTTTATACATATTAGTGTATATATGTTAATCCCAATCTCCCAATTCATCCCACCACCACCGCCGCCGCCACCATTTTCCCCCCTTGGTGTCCATACATTTGTTCTCTACATCTGTGTCTCTATTTCTGCCCTGCAAACCGGTTCATCTGTACCATTTTTCTAGGTTCCACATATATGCGTTAATATACGATATCTGTTTTTCTCTTTCTGACTTACTTCACTCTGTAGGGCAGTCTCTAGGTCCATCCACGTCTCTACAAATGACCCAATTTCGTTCCTTTTTATAGCTGAGTAATATTCCATTGTATATATGTACCACATCTTCCTTATCCATTTGTCTGTCAATGGGCATTTAGGTTGCTTCCATGACCTGGCTATTGTAAATAGTGCTGCAGCGAACATTGGGGTGCATGTGTCTTTTTGAATTATGGTTTTCTCTGGGTATATGCCCAGTAGTGGGATTGCTGGGTCATATGGTAATTCTATTTTTAGTTTTTTAAGGAACCTCCATACTGTTCTCCATGGTGGCTGTATCAATTTACATTCCCACCAACAGTGCAAGAGGGTTCCCTTTTCTCCACACCCTCTCCAGCATTTGTTGTTTGTAGATTTTCTGATGATGCCCATTCTAACTGGTGTGAGGTGATACCTCATTGTAGCTTTGATTTGCATTTCTCTAATAATTAGTGATGTTGAGCAGAGTTTCATGTGCTTCTTGGCCGTCTATATGTCTTCTTGGGATAAACGTCTATTTAGGTCTTTTGCTCATTTTTTGATTGGGTTTTTTTTTTTTTTTTAATATTGAGCTGCATGAGTTGTTTATATATTTGGGAGATTAATCCTTTGTCCATTGATTCATTTGCAAATATTTTCTCCCATTCTGACGGTTGTCTTTTCGTTTGTTTATAGTTTCCCTTGTTTTGCAAAAGCTTTTAAGTTTCATTGGGTCCCGTTTGTTTATTTTTGTTTTTATTTCCATTACTCTAGGAGGTGGGTCAAAAAAGATCTTGCTGTGATTTATGTCAAAGAGTGTTCGTCCTATGTTTTCCTCTCAGAGTTTTATAGTGTCCAGTCTTACATTTAGGTTTCTAATCCATTTTGAGTTTATTTTTGTGTATGGTGTTAGGGAGTGTTCTAATTTCATTCTTTTACATGTAGCTGTCCAGTTTTCCCAGCACCACTTTTTGAAGAGACTGACTTTTCTCCATTGTATATCTTTACCTCCTTTGTCATAGATGAGTTGACCATAGGTGCGTGGGTTTATCTCTGGGCTTTCTATCTTGTTCCATTGATCTATGTTTCTGTTTTTGTGTCAGGACCATATTGTCTTGATTACTGTAGCTTTGTAGTATAGTCTGAAGTCAGGAAGTCTGATTCCTCCAGCTCGGTTTTTTTCCCTCAAGACTGCTTTGGCTATTCGGGGTCTTTTGTGTCTCCATACAATTTTAAGATTTTTTGTTCTAGTTCTGTAAAAAATGCCACTGGTAATTTGATAGGGATTGCACTGAATCTGTAGGTTGCTTTGGGTAGTATAGTCATTTTCACAATATTGATTCTTCCAATCCAAGAACATGGTATATCTCTCCATCTGTTTGTGTCATCTTTGATTTCTTTCATCAGTGTCTTATTGTTTTCCGAGTACAGGTCATTTACCTCCTTAGGTAGGTTTATTCCTAGGTATTTTATTCTTTTTGTTGCAATGGTGAATGGGATTGTTTCCTTAATTTCTCTTTCTGATCTTTCATTGTTAGTGTATAGGAATGCAAGAGATTTTTGTGCATTAATTTTGTGTCCTGCAACTTTACCAGAGTCACTCATTAGCTCTAGTAGTTTTCTGGTGGCATCTTTAGGATTCTCTATGTATAGTATCATGTCATCTGCAAACAGTGACAGTTTTACTCCTTCTTTTCCAATTTGGATTCCTTTTATTTCTTTTTCTTCTCTGATTGCCGTGGCTAGGACTTCCAAAACTGTGTTGAATAATAGTGGCAAGAGTGGACATCCTTGTCTTTTTCCTGATCTTAGAGGAAATGCTTTCAGTTTTTCACCATTGAGAATGATGTTTGCTGTGAGTTTGTCATATATGACCTTTATTATGTTGAGGTAGGTTCCCTCTATGCCCACTTTCTGGAGAGTTTTTTTATCATTAATGGGTGTTGAATTTTGTCAGATGCTTTTTCTTCATCTATTGAGATGATCATATGGTTTTTATTCTTCAATTTATTAATATGGTGTATCACATTGATTGATTTCTGTATATTGAAAAATCCTTGCATCCCTGGGATAAATCCCACTTGATCATGGTGTATCATCCTTTTAATGTGTTGTTGGATTCTGTTTGCTAGTATTTTGTTGAGGATTTTTGCATCTATATTAATCAGTGATATTGCTCTGTAATTTTCTTTTTTTATAGTATCTTTGTCTGTTTTTGGTATTAGGGTGATGGTGGCCTCAGAGAATGAGTTTGGGAGTATTCCTTCCTCTGCAATTTTTTGGAACAGTATGAGAAGGATGGGTATTAGCTCTTCTCTAAATGTTTGACAGAATTCACCTGTGAAGCCATCTAGTCCTGGACTTTTGTTTGTTGGAAGATTTTTAATTACATTTTCAGTTTCATTACTTGTAATTGGTCTGTTCATATTTTCTATTTCTTCCTTGTTCAATCTTGGAAGGTTATACCTTTCTAAGAATGTGTCCATTTCTTCCAGGTTGTCCATTTTATTGGCATAGAGTTGCTTGTAGTAGTCTCTTAGGATGCTTTGTATTTCTGTGGTGTCTGTTGTAACTTCTCCTTTTTCATTTCTAATTTTATTGATATGAGTTCTCTCCCTCTTTTTTCTTGATGAGTCTGGCAAAAAGTTTATCAATTTTGTTTATCTTCTCAAAGAACCAGCTTTTAGTTTTATTGATCTTTGTAATTGTTTTCTTTGTTTCTATTTCATTTATTTCTGCTCTGATCTTTATGATTTCTTTCCTTCTATTAACATTGGGTATTATTTGTTCTTCTTTCTCTAGTTCCTTTAGGTGAAAGCTTAGATTGTTTATTTGAGATTTTTCCTTTTTCTTGACATAGGCTTGTATTGCTGTAAAATTCCCTCTTAGAAGTGTTTTTGCTGCATCCCACAGGTTTTGGATCATCGTGTTTTTGTTGTAATTTGTCTCTAGATATTTTTTGATTTCCTCTTTGATTTCTTCAGTGATCTCGTGGTTATTTAGTAACGTATTGTTTAGCCTCCATGTGTTTGTGTTTTTTATGTTTTTTTCCCTGTAATTCATTTCTAATCTCATAGCGTTGTGGTCAGAAAAGATGCTTGATATGATTTCAATTTTCTTAAATTTACCGCGGCTTGATTCGTGACCCAAAATGTGATCAATCCTGGAGAATGTTCTGTGTGTACTTGAGAAGAAAGTGTAGTCTGTTGTTTTTGAATGGAATGTCCTATAAATATCAATTAAATCTATCTGGTCTATTGTGTCATGTAAAGCTTGTGTTTCCTTATTTATTTTCATTTTGGATGATCTGTTCATTGGTGTAAGTGAGGTATTAAAATCCCCCACTATTATTGTTTTACTGTCGATTTCCTCTTTTATAGCTGTTAGCAGTTGCCTTATGTATTGAGGTGCTCCTATGTTGGGTGCATATATATTTATAATTGTTATATCTTTTTCTCAGATTGATCCCTTGATCAGTATGTAGTGTCCTTCCTTGTCTCTTGTAACATTCTTTATTTTAAAATCTATTTTATCTGATAAGAGTGTTGCTACTCCAGCTTTCTTTTGTCTGTAAAGCTTTTGATTTCTCCATCGAATCTGAATGCGATCCTTGCCAGGTACAGTAATCTTGGTTGTAGGTTCTTCCCTTTCATCACTTTAAATATATCATGCCACTCCCTTCTGGCTTGTAGAGTTTCTGCTGAGAAATCAGCTGTTAACTTTATGGGAGTTCCCTTGTATGTTATTTGTCGTTTTTCCCTTGCTGCTTTCAATAATTTTTCTTTGTCTTTAATTTTTGTCAATTTTATTACTATGTGTCTTGGCATGTTTCTCCTTGGATTTATCCTACCTGGGACTCTCTGTGCTTCCTGGACTTGGCTGGGTCTTTCCTTTCCCATGTTAGGGAAGTTTTTGACTATAATCTCTGCAAATATTTTCTCAGGTCCTTTCTCTCTTCTCCTTCTGGGACCCCTATAGTGCGAATGTTGTTTCATTTAATGTTGTCCCAGAGGTCTCTTGGGCTGTCTTCATTTCTTTTCATTCTTTTTTCTTTATTCTGTTTCACAGCAGTGAATTCTACCATTCTGTCTTCCAGGTCACTTATCCGTTCTTCTGCCTCAGTTATTCTGCTACTTATTCCTTCTAGTGTATTTTCATTTCAGTTATTGTATTGTTCATCTATGTTTGTTTGTTCTTTAATTCTTCTAGGTGTTTGTTCTTTAATTCTTCTTGGTCTTTGTTAAACATTTCTTACATCTTCTCAATCTTTGCCTCCATGTTTTTCCATAGTCCTGAATCATCTTCACTATCATTATTCTGAATTCTTTTTCTGGAAGGTTGCCTATCTCCGCTTCATTTAGTTGTTTTTCTGGGCTTTTATCTTGTTCCTTCATCTAGGACAAAGTCCTCTGCCTTTTCATTTTGTCTATCTTTCTGTGAATGTCGTTTTCCTTCCACAAGCTGCAGAATTGTAGTTCTTCTTGCTTCTGCTGTCTGCCCTCTGCTGGATGAGGCTATCTAAGAGGCTTGTGCAAGCTTCCTGATTGGAGAGACTGGTGGTGGGTAGAGCTGAGTGTTGCTCTGCTGGGCAGAGCTCAGTAAAACTTTAATCCACTTGTCTGCTGATGGGTGGGGCTGTGTTCCCTCCCTGTTGGTTGTTTGGCCTGAGGCGACCCAGCACTGGATCCTACCCGGCTTTTTGGTGGGGCTAATGGTGGACTCTGGGAGGGCTCACACCATGGAGTACTTCCCAGAACTTCTGCTGCCAGTGTCCTTGTCCCCATGGTGAGCCACAGCCACCCCTCACCTCTGCAGCAGACCCTCCAACACTAGCAGGTAGCTCTGGTTCAGTTTCCTACGGGGTCATTGCTCCTTCCCCTGGGTCCCGATGCACACAGTACTTTGTGTGTGCCCTCCAAGAGTGGAGTCTCTGTTTCCCCCAGTCCTGTCGAAGTCCTGCAATCAAATCCCACTAGCCTTCAAAGTCTGCTTCTCTAGGATTTCCTCTTCCCATTGCCGGACCCCCAGGTTGGGAAGCCTGACGTGGGGTTCAGAACCTTCACTCCAGTGGGTGGACTTCTGTGGTATAAGTGTTCTCCAGTTTGTGAGTCACCCACCGAGCAGTTATGGGATTTGATTTTATAGTGATTGCGCCCCTCCTACCATCTCATTGTAGCTTCTCCTTTGTCTTTGGATGTGGGGTATCTTTTTTGGTGAGTTCCAGTGTCTTCCTGTAGATGATTGTTCAGCAGTTAGTTGTGATTCCGGTGCTCTTGAAAGAGGGAGTGAGCACATGTCCTTCTACTCTGCCATCTTGAACCTAACCTCCATTTTAAACACAAGGAAACTGGCACACAAAAATGATTAGATGATCTGCTCAAGGTTACACAGTAAGGGTTTTAGCTGAGAATTTTACCTAATAATTCTGATTTCAGATACTGACTTAAGAACAACGATTCAATTTTGCAAATTAAGTAACTAAAAAAAATCATAGGTCTTGATGAGTTAAGTAAGAAAAAAGTTCATTGGGATTTCAGAGGAGGAAGCGATCACTTTAAGTTAGAGGAGAGAACCAGGGACAGAAAATCTTAATATGATAGCACTTATAAAACAACTTAACAGAATATCTCAGATTCATTGAATCATTGACATCAGATACAGGAAATTGTTATAATGTCAAGCATGTCATATTATGCACTATATAGACTAAGTTTCCTGTGTAGTGTCAGCTCTAAACAAATATTTGTTAATGAATGTATTTGTCTCTCTATTTGTCTCTTCTTGGTATTTCTTCTTAGTCATTGGCACTAACTTTGCACATGGTAGGTGTTTAATAATCTTTTGAAATCAATTCAATCGAAACAAACTGAACAACAGTTTCTTTTCCTTGAGAACATACTGCTTGGGCACTAAGGTGAGAGCAATCCATTGAATAGAAACTGAGTTTCTAGGGACACTCATGGGAATGCAACCAAGGGCTTAAAGTTCTTAATTGCCATGAACAATCGAAAACATGGATAATTGTGTTCTGTGTTTGTTGATTTTGTGGCTGTCAACATTATATTTTGGAACAAACACACAATGCTATTCTAGTTGCCTATTAGTAATAGGAGCTCAAATTCAAAATAACATGTGCTTTTTTTTATTGTTCCTGGCAATTAAAAATTTCAAGCTCTTAAACATCAGTATTACATGATAGACTTATACAAAACTTATTTCGATGTTAGTTTTGGGCTTCAGAACTTTCTCCAGGGAAAATACTGTGATTACCCTATGAAAGTCTCAGCATCTATTTCTGAACGTCAGGATCCCTTCTCACAACATGGTTTATTTCAATATTGGTAAAAATTTTCAATTTAGTATTCTTCAGAACTCTGGAGGTTAAAATAGGCTACGTCCCTCAAAATGTCTCCTTCTTATTTTAGAGAAGATAATCGGGCTTTAACCTTTATTTAAAATTTTCATTGCTAAAATTTAAACTACTCATCCCAATGATATTAGCCAACATTTATTGCGGGTGCTGTTTTAATCCTTTCAACAACCTTATGACGCAGATATCAACACTATTACTATCATTATTCCCATATTATAGGTAAGGAAATTGAGAAACAGGGAAGTTATCTAATGTGTCCAAGTTTATACAACCAGTAATTGGTGAGCCTGCAGATAAACCCAGCTGGTTTAGCTCCAGAGATACCACACTTAATGTCTATGTGCAGCCCAGCATCAACTGTTGGAGTATGATTGTGCCCTCCCTTATCCATTTTTTACCTTCTGCAGTTTCAGTTACCTGCTATCAACTTTGGTCCGAAAATATTAAATGGAAAATTCCAGAAATAAACAATTCATAAGTATTAGATTGCACGCCATTCTGAGTAGTGTAATGAAATCTTGCACCATCTAGCTCCTTCCTGCTCAGATCATGAATCATCCCTCTGTCCAGCATATCCCATAGGTTAGTCATTTAGCAGCCATCTCAGTTATCAGATCATCTGTTGTGGTACCACAGTGCTTTTGATCAAGTCACCCTTATTTTATTTGATAGTGGCACCAAAGACCCAGAGTAGTGATGTGGGCAATTCGGATATGCCAAAGAGAAACCACAAAGTGCTTTTTTTAACTGAAAATGTGAAAGTTCTCAACCTAATAAGGAAAGGAAAAAACATTGTATGCTGAGGTTGCTAAGCTCTATGGTAAGAACAAATCTTTAGTCCATGAAATTGTGAAGAAGAAAAAAGAAATTCATGCTAATCTTGCTGTCGTACCTCAAACTGCAAAAGTTAAAGCCACGGTGCGATGAGTGCTTGGTTAAAATGGAAAAGGCATTACATTTGTGCAATAAGATATTTGAGAGAGAGAGAGACCCCACTCATATAACTTTTATTAGAGTATATTGTTATCATTGTTCTATTTTGTTACTGATTTTGTTGTTAATTTCTTATATCATAAGTATGTATGTATAGGAAAAAACATAATTTATATAGGATTCAGTACTATCCGTGGTGTCAGGCATCCCCTGCGGATCTTGGAATATATCCCCCATAGATAAGGGGGGCACTACTGTAACGTGTGCCAGAGGCCAATTGGTACCTGCACCTTTGGTATTTTAAAAGATGAGATGAAAGTAGCTGTGGAACGCCTCTTTTAGAAATGCCACCTGCCACTTTACTCAAGCATCTAGAAAAACATTGTCATCTATTTTATGGAGATGCTAAATCTGGCTGAGCAGTTGCTGTCTTCAATTCCAAGTAAGCCTCCGAAGATGACTTTGAGTTGGAGAGTCGGATCCCAAATGAAAAGGGGATATTGCAGCCTGTGCTGAGTGAGCAGGACGGCCACTGGGATACATAAACTGAAGAGCTGAGATCATAATGTCTGCCTTTGCTGTGGGTTCATCAGACCTACCTTGCTTACAAATGCATAGAAAATCCTAAACTGAAGGAGTAGCAATGCACGTGCCTAAGAAGAGTCGTTTTTCTCTCCCCCTTCTAATTGCTCTTGCAAACCTATCATCCTAAATATTAAGACCTTCTGTACTTCACTTTTATTTGTTTATTTATGTATGTATTTATTTCTTGCTGCCTCTATTCCTAAAAATCTTCTTAGTGGTGTTCTCTTTCAGAGAGCTCAAGGGATCTTCTTTCCCTCCTTCGATGGATATTTTTGGAGAATAGTCAAAAAATAGTTTAGTACCATCACTGAGGACAAGCTGTGCATTCTCATCCATATTCTGAGAAACATTAGGGTTGGTATGGGAAATTCCAGTGTGCAAGCCATAGCAATTAATTTTAAATATTTCTGTTAAAGAAAAAAACCATGAAGGAAGCTTTTTGAAAGATAGTTAAAGAATAGCAAAGAAAATTTTTTCCAGAATATTTACCTCAAACAGACATCTTCAGGAGGATGCAGTAGGAAGGAAAAAATCAGAACCAGCAACTAGAAATACAAAACTTTGTAGTACTAAAGAAAACCTCAAGACACAGTTCATATCAACTGAAGCAGGAACTTTGACACAATCACTACCTGGGCTGCAAATTTCACTTTTCTCCATCTTCATGGGAGATCAGGTTGATAATGAAGTCAAAAGCAGTCTTCTCTGTAATTAAAAGTGATTTCAATGTATCAAATTTAACCTAATGCTATTACTCTGGTCAGGAATTATCTAGCTATTTGGGAGGAATATGAAGGAGTACATAAAATATTGTGGGTTGGTGTTTGCCTGCCTACATAATCAGGATCTAGTACTTTAAGTTTCTTATTCAAATCACTAGAGATGTGTTGATATAGTCTGATAAATGTTGAAGTAAATACAATCTAAATCCACGCATATCAGCATCTACCTTGGCCAGAAACACATCCAGGGCTTTTCTGGATTTGGCCAGCCATGGAAAGCAATGAAATGCTGCCATAATTTTCAAAGGCAGGTGACTTTCCTTTCTTCTTAAAAAATGAAACATCTTAGAAAATGGAATTGAAGAAAGTTTTTTACTTTAAAGTGCATTTATCCAAGAGTCTGTAAGGTATATAAAGGATATGATAAAAGTATTAAGATTTTGCCTGCGTGAAGATCAGCAAGTTCTTCAGATTTGTGGTTACCAAGGGGAGGAGAGGTGGGGGAGGGATGGAGTAGGAGTTTGGAGTTAGAAGATGCAAACTATTATATATAGGATGTATAAACAACAAGGTCCTACTGTATAGGACAGGGAACTATATTCAATACCCTGTGATAAACCATAACGGAAAAGAATATTTTTTAAAAGTATATATATATATATATATATATATATATATATATATATACTTATATAAAGTTATATATATATATATATATATATAACTTTACTGTACAGCAGAAATTAACACAACACTGTAAATCAACTATACTTCAATAAAAAATAAAATAAAAGATAAAAACAAAGAATAGCAAGTTCCTCAATTTTTATACATCATGCTTCTGAGTATGGTGTTTCTTACTGCAAAACAACTTTCATCAGTATTGTCTGGATCATGAGGTCCTGAAAATAGTTTATAGACCAAGGTGATAGCAGTTAAGGTGTTGAGAAACAATGAATTTTGAATTTATTTTAAAGGCAGAGCCACAGGAGTTCCTGACAGAGCAGATATGAGATATAAAGATAAGAAAGAATTCAAGGGCAACTACAAGATTTTTGTCCTAAGGACCTGGAATTATGGAGTTGACATCAACTGAGATAGGAAAAACCAGAAATGGGACAGGTTTGGATGGGAAGAGCAGGACTTCAGTTTTTAATATGTTGACTTTGAAATACTTATTAGATTTTGAAGTGAAGATGTAGTGGAGGCAGCTGAATATACAAGTCTGGAATTTGAGAAGTCTAGGCGTGGAGATAAAAGTATGAAAATTGTCAGCAAACAAGTGATATTTAAAGCCTTAAGAGTCAATGAGGTTGTCAAGGAAGTGAGTACAGATGCTGAAAAGAAAAGGACAAAGAACTCTCAGGGACATTCTAATATTACATGCTCAGGGAAAACAGGAACACCCAGCAAGGGAGACTGAGAAGAGGTAGTCCATGAGACAGAGGGAAATCATGAGGGTGTAATGTCTTGAAAAACAGGTGGAAAATGGGCATTAAGGAGAAGTAAATCATTCATGAGTCAAAGCTGCTCTTAGGTCACGTTAAGAACTGAGAACTCGTGGGAGGGAGACTCAAGAGGGAGGGGATATGGGGATATATGTATACGTATAACTGATTCACTTTGTTATTCAGCAGCAACTAACACAACAATGTAAAGCAATTATACTCCAAAAAAGATGTTAAAAAATAACAACTGAGAACTCTCTATTGCACTTTGCAGTGTGAAGTTATTGATGACCTTGATGATACTAAATTCAAAAAACAGGAGAAAAACCTTAACAATTAAAACACTGTATAATTGGATTTGGTAAGTGTGGTAGGCAGAATAATGATTTCCCCCTCACTACCCTTCCCCCAAAGATCTCCTGTCCTAATCCCTGGAATCTGTGAATATGTTCTGTAACATGGCAAATGGGAATTAAAGTGGCAGATGGGAATTAAATTTGCAAATGGAATTAAGGTTACAAATCAGCTGACCTTAAAATAGGGAGGTTATCATGGACTATTCAGTGGGCCCAGTGTAACCACAAGGGTCCTCAAAAGTGGGAAGAGAGGCAGAAGAGGAGATCAGAGTGATGCAATGGGCTCGACCCACCCTTGATAGCTTTGAAGACGGAGGAAGAAGGCCATGAGTCAAAAAATGCCGGTGGCTTCCAGCAGCTGGAAAAGGCAAAAACAAATGGATTCCCTCTTAGAGCCCTTGAAAAAAGAATACAGCCCTGCCAACACCTTGATTTTAGCCCAGTCAAGGCTCTTGTCAGACTTCTGACCTATAGAATGGTAAAATAATAAACTTGTGTTGTGTTAAGCCACTAAGTTTGTGGTAATTTTTTGTAGTAGCTCTAGAAAACTAATACAATAAGAAAGCTGTTCATTGTACCTTCTCTTAGCTTTCAGGCTTTAAGGCCTCATGGCTGTCACAGTTAAACTATAAAGGTGTTTGTGGTTTAGTGTGGATGATGCTAATTTTTCACAATCAACCTAAAAATAAGTTACAAATTTCCAAGCAACTGATGCATAATGACGATAAAAAGCCCCGTGTGAAGACAATTACTGCCAGGCCTCTCAAAGTCCTAACCGAATTAGAAATGTTAATTCAAAGTAGAGATTTGAGAGACAGAGAGAGCAGTTAATAATAGTTTTCTCATGTTCTTGGGGCATCTGAAATCTTACAGAATTGTGTCTAACAACAAAAGAAGTTTGGACCAGCGACATACTTCATTGGAATAAAAGCAAAACACATCACAATGCGAGAAAGGGAAAATGAGCAAATAATGGCAGAAGTCTTGAAATAACCAAACTGTATAATGTGAAGGAGGAACAGAGAATCCTTGAAACAGAAGGCAATTCAGGCACAAGGCAAGCATAAAATTCTATGTAAGTACTTGCATGAGATTATAGTCTCCTTTGGATTTTCCCTGTATCAGAGAATCATATCATCATCCACCAGTGGCCCAAATCATCAACTCTGGCATCAGCTTTATCTTCTCCCTCTTCTCTTATAGTATCGGATCCATCATCAACTCCGGTCACCCTAACTCCCTCATCTCTCTCTATTCTCTCAGGTGTTCATCTGGATTGGACCACCTCCATCTCTTACCTAGTTTACTCCAAAGCTTCCTGACTTCTTTCCTGGCCCCTAGGCTTTCCCTTCCCAGGTCATTCTTCAGACTTCTTCTGAAGTGATCTTCTTAAAGCACAAATAGAACCACATATTCCCTAGTTAAATCCTCCAGGGGCTTCTGGAGACTTTGTCATGAAGTTCAAACTCCTTAGCATAGATTATAGAGGAATTCTAATAATGTCCTCTTTTTTTTTCTCCTTCCTCCAACCTGCTACCTTTTTCCTGAATTATAACAAATTCCATATCGTTGCTGGGATCCACCACAATTTTTCTAGCCACCGATCCTTGCACAGACAGTTTTCTCTGCTCGGACTACACTTCTACACCCTCTAACTTCCCCTAATGGCCTTCACCTGGCTAATCTTATGCATGCTTCAGATCTCAGCGAACAATAGCAGTTTTTCCAGACAGCCTTCCTAGATCTTAGAAATCAAGTTGAATGACACTCCTATGGGCTCCCCAAACATCCTATAACCATACATCATATTGTAATTGCATTTTTGTTCTCCTGTCTCCACACTAAAATGTTAACTCCTTGAATGAAAGGACTTTATTCTAATCAAAGTTAACTATTGCACCAAGCAAAATGCCTGACATACAGTTGGTTTTTGACAAATGTTTTTCAAATGAGAAGTAAAAAATATATAACATATATTTGGAAAGAAAAAAGTACAGAATTCACTCTAATTGTTTCCATCTCTGACTAAATGCTGATATTGTTTGCTAGAATGAGGTAACCAAAATTTAGCCTAAGAAGCCAGCACTGTTAGAAATTTTGTAGTTATTTATCCTCAGCCAAATGTCAAATAAGTGTACAGCACTTAACGCTACCTTATTCAAATGGGCCTCAGCAATATTAACCAATAATCATAAGATTTCCTGCTGTTTCCTCAGTAAACAATGCTAAATGCTAGTCATATCACTAAGAGGACTTCACAATTTCTTCCCTCTTCCCAGTTCTGCTGAGGGTTTAACTCACCAGATGCTCTGCCCTCACCAGCCGGGCTTTCTACAATAAATTTCCTCTCTCCGGTCCTACCATTCCCCTAGGCTTAATCGAACTCATGATCAGACACAAGATGTTGACTATATATCTAACAGGTTTGGCTTCTAAATTCTTCTGTAGTCACAGATAATATGTCTTGTCTTTTACCATCTTGACTGTATTAACCAATAGGAATAACTTGATCTGGCTTCTAGTTAAATGTCCTTTGTAAAGTCACAAAACTAGTTTTTTTCATTTCTGTAGCTACAAGTTTTCATGACATTGGGATATTTGGAAGTTTAATAATTTGACTGTAGAAAACATTTGCAGATGAACAGGATACTGAAAAAATGTGACTATTCCCTGAATGCAATCTTTCCCTCCCATTACCAGTACAGGTAAAGCAAAGCAGTGGAAATTTTGCAGTTCTGCAGTGTAAACATTCTTAGATATTAGACAACATTGTGAAGGACCAAAGTGGTGATCAATCTCAGTAAGTACTGTTTAGAATGGCTTTTGTTTCACCAGCTCCGAAAAACAGAATGTGCCCTCTGTATGACTTTACATTTTAGCATCAAGAAACTAAGTGCTTATTGCTACTGGAAGTTAATAATTATTCTCCAATCATATATTGCGCATTGTGTGTTCTCATTCTTTTTTATGTGGTTTTTAATCATAGAAACAGGGGAAGTTTGCAGTTCCTGCTGTCTGGAGCAAAACTACATCATATTCAGTAGTTTGCAACCTAATAACAAAAAATTAAGCAGAACAAAATCAAGTTTATAAAAGAAATCTACCAATATTTTAAACAAGCAGTCATGTAATAAAGGACTCATTGAATTATAGTTTCTCTGTTCTTTGTAAGGAACTAGTCAACTTTTCTGCAAAATAGGTGAGAATGAATTTCTCTGTGACTCAACACACATTTTAATCATCCTTGTATCACAGCTGACAGCTCTTTTCTGAAAAATTTCGTTCTGAGCAAGTTAATCAAAATTCCACTTCCAGATTTATGATATTTGGTATTGTGTCATTAAGTTTTATTTTTAGTAAGGCAGAAATTTTCACATGTAGAAGACGCTTGAAAATTACCCTTTGAGTTCTCTTTTCTACCACTAAGTCATATTAAGGCTTTGCTAAGCAGAGTCACTGCTGGAGCAAATCATTAATTGAAAGGTAAAACCTTAGGATGCCTACCTCTGACTCCAGGATATTTGATATTGCTTTGATTCTAAATAATTATCTCAACACAGAAAAAAAAAGCACAGTAATAACTATCACTTGACAACTACCGTGTCGTGTCTATGTTTCCATGGAGATAGAGTTATTTGATTCTCTCGCCTAATAATCATCATTTTAAAATCTAACCTGAGCATCTATGTCTTTGGATCAATCAGTTTTATGCATTTATATTTATTGTAATTACTGTTACGTTTGGATTTATTCCTGACAGACTATTTTACACCCATATTTACCATATTTTCTTTTTTCCACCTTCTCCTTTCCTATATCCCATTGAATGAATGAACTATCCTTTTTCTGGTTTATTTCTATACTTCCGGTGGTTACCACTAATTTTTTTGATAGCACATATGTTTACTTTCTCTTATCACTTTTAAACCTATCCATCCATAGCTAAATTTTTCCCTTTTAAAATGTCAAGAGCTAGCTCACAGGGCAGATTTGTGTGAATTAGAGAAAGGCAACCCTCCCTGAGGAAAAAAATCATTTTAAGTTAGCCTGGGGATTTTTCCAGAGCCCTGGAGGGCAAGCAGCCCTGCCTCCTTATATGCACACATGTACTTCTCTTGGCAGCTCAAGTGACCCATTCAACTCAGATCTCACCTCCATCCCACCTATTAGCTAGTAAGACAATGATGTGAGGGCCAGAACTCTGGCCCTAATTATCTCTCTGAGATGTCTCTGTAATGTAAATGACGCCTCTGGTGTGATGCCATTAAAGCAGCACAGACCTGAAGCTCCCTATGCTGTAGGGTTGCCTGAACAAGGCAAAAGCTTCAGCATACACTTACCACCTCTGGCCTCTCCACAACAGTGCGGTCATCATATAAAATGCTTTAGGTCTGGATTGCTTGGCATATATTTTAGCTTGTTTTCATCCTTCATTGTTTAAACAGTGAACCTTACCAAGTAAGTTACTCATGCTAACTTCCCTTATCTCAGAGTATCTTAGATTTATTTCTCTTCTTGCTTGAGTACTTTGTCCTAGAGCAGGAGTTGGCAAACTTTTCTGTAAAGGACCAGATAGCAAATATCTTAAGTTTGTAGACCATACGTTCTGTCGTAACTACTCAGCTCTGCCATCATGGCAGGAAAGAAGCCATAGATTATACACAAACGAATGAGTGGCACTGTGCTCTAATAAAACGTATTTACGAAAACATGTGATGGGCCAGTTTTGACCCATAGCCCATAGTTTTCTGACTCTTGTCCTAGAGTATGTTCAGAAAGGCTCATTGTGTGGTAAATATTCTGAAGCACTGTGTATGTCATGATTCTTTCTGTGCATTTAAATAATCCAGCTGGGAAAAATTCTAGATTCAAATGTCTTTTTATTCAACACTCTAAAAATAGTATTCCATTATCCAACATTGCTGTTGCACAATCTGATAACAATGAAATCCTTGTTAGATGGAGAGGATCTGCTTTTAATCTCTGGAAGCTATTAGAATTTTTCTCTTAGACTTAGATTTTCTTACATTTCACCATCATATGCATGGGTATAAGTTATCATTTTTCTATTCTGTTTCTCACTGCATAAAATCTGTCAAATCATTGCATGAATATCTTTCCTTCGTTTAAGGAAAACTTATTCATTGTTTTTAAATTATTTCCTTCTATTCACTGTTTGTCTTGCCATCTGAAACACCTCTCAGCAAATATCGATGCTACTTCTATTTTCCTTAATTCTTAATTTTTCGTCATGTGGTCCTTCTCTTTATCCCTTTCTGATGCCTTTGGAGTAAGGTCTTGGACCTCATCTTCCAGCTCTCTCATTTATCTCCCATTGTATCCATTTAGCTTCTCAATCCCTCTATTGAGTCCTTGATTTAAGCTATCATATTTTTCATACTAAGCCTTTCCAGTTGAATTTTATACATGACTGTTTTCTCCTTCATATGTCCAATTTCCTATCTGCATTTTAGGGGAATTACTCTACCTATGTGTAACATAAAATCTGATTAAGCAGGGCTTAAACAAATTAAGCTGTTTACTTTTCACAAATAGCAAGAGGTTTGGAAGTAAATGGTTGCTAGAAGTTCAAAGTGTTAGGGTCAAGATCTCTTCTTCCCACTGGCTTTCCCTCATGGTGGCTAGATGGTGAATGCCTCCAGACATCTTCCAGCTGCAGGTAGCTGGAAGAAGGGAGGGCAGGGAGAAGGAAGAAGAAGCAATACCTTTATCAGGCAAAGACTTTCCCAGAATTCCTCAGCGGACTTCTTCTATCTGATTAGCTACCACTCTGTTGCATATCCAACTCAAGCTGAAAGGCCATCTTGATGTTAGGTTTTTGGCTTCCCAGACTCTAATAGTAGAGGAAGGTAAGACAAAAGCTAGTCAGAAAGGATACTGAGTGAGCCTACAATGTACAGTATCTGCCACAATCCTTATTTCTCTGAGATTTTGTTTGCTTATTTTAAATTCTTTGTTTGGTCCGTGTATCTGTTCATCTGGTGTAGTTTTTGAATTTGTGGTATTTTTTAATGATGTTTTCAAACTTAAAATGTCTTAGAAAGACATCCCTTAGAAGAAAGAGGTGTTAGAGACCTCATCTAGCAATGGATGCCTCAGAGGAAAGGTGTGAGTCCAGGGCCTTTATTTAATGGGAAGGAAGAAGATACCCTCACGGTGTTGTTCTGGACTGTACTTCTGTCCTGACACCATTCCTTTGTATTTGCAGTCCCCCACAGTTAAAGGGATCTGCACCTACTGTTCATCTCTCTCTACCCCAGCTAGGCGTGGTGTTACCCAACTACCTATTGCTAATGCTGGCCTGGCAGCTGGAAAGCAAGCTAAAGACAGGTCACATAGTGACAATTCTCTGGAATTGTTGAAAACCAGCAACCTTGCAACCAGGGAGAGGGCTAGAGAGAGGGGGGATAGGATAGGGCAAATTAGAAATCCACAAAGCTCACTGTTCTTACCAAGTTTCATTATTCAAGTTTCAAGAATAAATGCCCTTCAAATTGTGCCAAGCCTTTAGTTAATTTTCAGAGTTCTGAAACAGTTGACTTTGATCATTCTTTTCCAGTGTTCTTGTCACTTTTTATAAGGAACGGGGTTTTGGCAATTCTTATTCCATATTTCTGGGAGTGCTTCTCACCCAGTACATCATTTTCAGAATTTCCTTATATAAAAATACATGTAGATGTTACAGGTGTAGAAATAATATATGATAAACCTGTTTTTCTTCATGTCAAATATTATTAGCTTCATGAATTGAAAATAGTAAGACAAAATATAGTAACATCTATATTCAACAGTAGGCATAAAAGGAAAGAAAACAAGAAAAACTACATGAATAAATACATCAGTCTAGAGTGCAATTGCCACCTTTGACTTTTGTTTTCTTAAAACCTTTCACTTTGGTTTTACTGGTGTAAAAAATTAATAATAAGAAACCTCAATTAAACAGAGTCAGGAGACTAGAAGTGTAGCTCTCACGCCCTACAATGATAGCAGAGCCCAAGAGGAAGAAGAAAGACTCCTTCCTGGCAAGGACTCAGCCACTGAGAAGCCATAGATGCTGTTTTCTATAGCCCTCCCAACTTCCCTTTCCTCTCTATAAAAGAGCTCTCCTTCCCTTGCCCTGCAGGGAATTGCATGTGGCTCACCATGGTTACAGACCCCAAATGCAATTCTCTGCTGATACCAAGTAAACCCATTTTTGCTAGAGAAATAAATGGCAGTCTATTTGGTTTAGGTCAACACTAGTATACAAGTGATTTTAGAATTATTCGGGTTTCATTCAAGATGATTACAGCTTTGAGGCAAAAACAAATTTCATATTAGATTCTGAATACTTAATATGATAAATATGAAATGTATTTTCTAAAATCTCTACTTTCATCCTAAAAAGTATGGAGTTTTTTAAAATATTAGTATTACTCTGAAGCCCAAAAAAGCAGGTACTTTATTAATATTTCTTATACTTTTCTGAGTCAGAGTTTTATTAAATTGGTAAAATATTTTATACACTTAAAAGTGAGCAGTCTAAAATACAGAAAAATCAGATAAATTTGCATTTTTAATACATGAAACAGAAAAACTAAGAACAAAGCAAGAACTAACAGGCAATAATATTTTTAAAAAATAAGATTGACCGGTAAGTTAATCAGAAAGAGAAATTTCATTATAGGGAAAGAGGAAAGGCATCAACTTTAACTAGAAAGAACAGAAAAAGTTAAATTATTAAATTCAGGTAACTATACTGGCCAGCCATAATTTGGAGTGGGAGAGAAACACTGTGAGGAGAAAACCTGTAGAACTGTGAAATTGTTTCTGTTCTTGTCTTCTTTTAACACTGAGAGTGAGAAAAAAAAGGAACACAAAGGGAATCTGACCAAGTACAGCTAAGACTGCATTGTACAGACTCCATTGCTTAACAATAGGAAATCCCCAACCTTACAGCATTATAATGAGAAAATCCACAAGAAAATGTAGTTAGCAATAAATAGGTGCTAAGTATTATTATACGGTCTAGTGAGCTCTCCCTTAGTGAAAAATCTGGGGAGGCAGTGGAGAGATTTGTGCCCCAGGCATAGAATGACAAAACAAAAGAATGTGATTCGTCTGTAAGGTGATCACGTATCCTGGTTTACTAGAAAGGGTTTAAAACTGTTGTCTTGACTTAATTATTAATAGTTCCTCTTTTCACTTTCAGATATGTCCCAGTTTGGACAATAAATCATACGGACCATATATGCAGTCACTCTACTTACATGTGACAACTTGAGCCTGTCACCTAGAGAGGGAGCTTTTTGACCCCCTTGGCTTCTCTCGCTGATTGCCCTCAGAATCAGTGTGGCTGATAAGTCATATCAATTCCCATCCTCAGCGTCACAACTGGTCTGATCAAGTTTGCTTGGAAGGAATTCCCAGATGCTCAGGGAGCCCAGCCTTGCTTTGAACAGGGGTTCAGAACAATCGGGAAGCTCACAGCTGGACTTTGCTCTCTCTTCCCAGCCTCTCCCATCACCCTGAGGAAAGGGAACAGGAGGGAGGGGAGTTGACTGGAAGTCAATCAACGAATTCTCTACAAACGCAATGCTTCACGTTTTTAACCTTCTGGAAGGTATTATAAATGTGGACACATTTTGTTCTAAACAGAATAGTTTTTTTTTAAACATCTTTATTGGAGTATAATTGCTTTACAATGGTGTGTTAGTTTCTGCTTTATAACAAAGTGAATCAGCTATACATATACATATATCCCCATATCTCCTCCCTCTTGCGTCTCCCTCTCACCCTCTCTATCCCACCCCTCTAGGTGGTCACAAAGCGCCCAGCTGATCTCTCTGTGCTATGCAGCTGCTTCCCACTAGCTATCTATTTTACATTTGGTAGTGTATATATGTCCATGCCACTCTGTCACTTCGTCCCAGCTTACCCTTCCCCCTCCCCGTGTCCTCAAGTCCATTCTCTACAACTGCGTCTTTATTCCTGTCCTGCCCCTAGGTTCTTCAGAACCTTTTTTTTTGTTTGTTTTTAGATTCCATATATATGTGTTAGCATACTGTTCTCAGGTTTCAGTATACATGTGGATTAAATGCTAATTAAATGATTTCTTCTTTCTGTCTATTTAGCTCTCCCAGGAACCCATAAAATCCTTTCTTTCTCTCCTTGACCTACTGTTAAAAACCTGTCCACACACTCTCTCATAAGAACTTAGATATAAGTATTTAATTTTCAATAAGTCACTTGAAGTCGTACATAATTACCCCAAAATTGTTTTACTATCTCATCCCCATTGGCCCTCCTAGAGGCTTCTGTCAAAGTTACTTCGATCTACTTTATCTTCCTCCTTCGGTGCTTGTTAAAGGGCAGCAAACAACACATGGCTCATCGCAGTACAGAATAACTCTGCCGCACACCCAGTAATGAGGACCATCAATTGATGGGTCAACAAAATAGAGCCTGGTATTTGAAATGTAACAAGCACCTAGAAAGATGGAAACCTGGAGGACTCAGGAATCCTATGGGCACAAGCACGTTTTCTTAGAACACATACCACAATATTATCAATTTTAACTACCAAATAATAAATATTATTATATATTATAATAATAATTGTCCAAATTTACAGTCATTCTACTTACAACATGTGATAACTTGAGCGAGACATGTAGTTATAGTTTTATAGATAAGTCATTGCAGTTACTCAGCAGTGTAACTGCACACCAGTAGGTACGATTTTTTGAGTAGAAGGAATGTCACTCTAACTCCTCCTTCAAAAGAAAGACTTCAGGGAAATGATCAACCAAAAGATCTGAGACCAACTGGTTTTTAAACCTTTGAATGCATTCTAACCAATATGGAAGAGAAGCTACCAAAGAAATTCAAAGCTCCCTTGAAGAGAAAAGGCAGGGAATAAATAAAGACAAAAATTTAATGAATGAATGAACAAAGAAATGTTCATTCTAATTTTAGTGAAAGGGAAAGAAGTTTTTTTCTTAATTTTTAGCACACTAGTATTACGAAGATCAATATTTTTGTCATTATTTACAACATGTAAAATCTGTCATCTTCAAGTTCTTTGGATTAGATTATCTTCTTTCCAAAATGGTTTTAAAGGAGCAAATAAATGAATGCAGTGAATTGACACAATCTATTCTGGGCCTGGGATTCTATCTGTTTTTCATAAAAAGCAATTTAATTTTCACAAGGTGAGTATGCACAGCTCTTAGTAACACTGGATGCAGTGCCTGCCCAGCAGGGTGCATCTCCTACAGGAGTAAAACCTAAGCATCAGAAGTTAAGATTTTAATAAATATCTGGTCCAATCTACTATTAAAGCCAAAAAAAAAAAAAAAAAAGATAACACAAATTTTGGAAAAGTCTAGGAGGCTTAAATTATCTAATCAATCAAGGTTTTTTCCTACATATCTCTTTTATTTTTTTTTTTAAATAAATTTATTTATTTATTTTTGGCTGTGTTGGGTCTTCATTGCTGCACACGGGCTTTCTCTAGTTACAGCGAGCGGGGGCTACTCTTCGTTGCGGTGCGCGGGCTTCTCATTGTGGTGGCTTCTCCTGTTGCGGAGCACGGGCTTTAGGCGCACGGGCTTAGTAGTTGTAGCTCACAGGTTCTAGAGTGCAGGCTCAGTAGTTGTGGCGCAGGGGCTTAGTTGCTCCACGGCATGTGGGATCTTCCCAGACCAGGGCTCAAACCCGTGTCCCTTGCATTGGCAGGCAGATTCTTAACCACTGCGCCACCAGGGAAGTCCCTTACATATCTCTTTCATTTTCAAGTGTTTCTTTTCTAGAATTCCTTAGCGAAAGATAGGTCAAAACCTAAATTCAGAATAGAATTTTCTCCACTGAAAGGCAAAGCTAAAAAAGGGTTTTAAATGGGAATTCCCTGGCGGTCCAGTGGTTAGGACTGTAAGCTTCTAATGCTGGGGGCTCAGGTTCGATCCTTGGCCAGGGGACTAAGATCCTGCAAACCGCGCGGCAAGGCCAAGAAAATAAAATAATTAATTAATTAAATTTAATTTAGATTGTGGTAATGGTTGCAAAACTTTTTTTAAAAAAGGGGGGTGTGATTTTAAACTAAGGGAAGGTATTTGACCTCATTTCAACGAATGTCTATAGTACACTTATCATGCCTAAGACTCCAGGCAAGCCATCATGAAAGGTAAAAATAAGTACAATATATGCACCTGTCTTCTAGAAACCCTTGTCTGAGAGGAACAGAGTCATGTATAAAAACTCCATTGCATACATAAAATATTGACAAAATATTATGAGTATAATAAAGAAAGAAATAAAAGATTGTTGGAAGTGGTAGTAGTCAAAGTGAAGTTTAAAGGATAAGCCAGATTTCATCAATCAAATGTGCCCCTGACAATTCAATTAAAACACAGGTCTGGCACACACGGGTCACCAAAAATAAGACTAAGACATGTTGGTATTTTCCAGCATAAGATTCTATAGGCAGGATTTTTTTCCTAACACCTAGGCCAATACTATCCATAGATATGAACTTAAGAAGTTACTTAGATAATAATCATTTTATTCATTTTGATCAAATAACCCCACTTCCTATTTTATACTTTCAATCGGTAGGTAAGAGCAAATGGAAAGTATTTTAAAGTGTGAGTCCTAAGGATGAAGTAATCTGGTACAATGTTTAAACCAATAGGATTTGGACTTAAAACAGAGTTCAAATCCTTTCTATAACACCAGCTATTTGATCTTGGAAAGATGACTTAGTACATTTTATGTCCCAATTTCCCCGCCTACTAAAAAAGTAAGATGATATCTGTGTCATAGCCTTGTTGTAAATAAAAAAGTAATAATAATCCAATATTCTCATCCCTACTTTACAATTAAGGAATTGTTACATTTCTCCAAACAACATGTTTTATTACAATTTTTACCGAGCTACCTGTTTGTGTTCATATACTGATTGTATCTGCTATTTACTTTCCAGTTTGTTGTTTCCTAATGCCATGGACAAAGGCCAAATATATATGAGAAATATATGTTGGTCAGCTCAATGCCCAAATATGTATTTCTTGGAGATCACAACACAGTACCTTATCCGTTAACTCTGAGAATAAGTAATGTGGGAATTGAAGAGAGTTATATATGTGGGTATAAGTTAACTTCAGAAAGGTTTAATGGAGAAGAAACTGTGCTGCAGAAAAAGAATTTGGTCTTGATTAGGGCAGAAATGGAAGTCAGGATGGAGAAGAGGTGGACCCACGAACAGCACTTCAATCTTACCTCCCAAAGTACCAGCAGGACTTTTCCAAGTTCCAGAGAAACTTACAGCAAGGTCTTTTATCCTCTTCCAGTCTATCTCTGGGCTATGCCTTAGCAGAAAGGAAAAAGTTACACAGAGGCTTCAGGAATCTAGTCCTGTTTTAACTACTTATCATTTGTATGACCTTGAACAAATCCCCCTGTGCCTCAGTGTTCTCCTCTGTGATACTGGGATAGCAAGACCAAGGCTGCCTGTCATACAGGATCAAATGAGTCAATGAACATAAAACCCCTTGGAAGTGTGGGAAGAGCAACACACGTCAGTTATTATTGCCATCCCCACTGTCTCTCTTGTTATTTGCAAAAGCAGAGGGAACTGAAGCCTAGATATCTTCTATTATCTTCGAAGCCGTAGAGCTATGTGTGCAAGATAAGCTTTCTTTTACTGACGACATAGATTTGGGCTTGCATGGTGGACACAGAGCACCAGCTTACCAGCTGTGGTTATGCAGTTCACTTATACAGTCAGATAGCCTTTAGGGGCAATTTGAAAAGCTTCCTGGATGAACACGTATCTCTTCACTGATTGGCTGTACCACCTGTTTCCATGGCAATTCTGGAGCCATTCCACACTCACCCACCTTCCATTCCCATTCACTGTAACACCCCTTTAACAGCAAGGGACAGAAAGTTTAATAAAGTAGAAGCATTTTAATAAATGGAGGTATAATTTAAATGGAAACTTTTGGCATTTTTTGAGTCTCCAGAATTTTCTATATGTTGCAGTAAACTCATAGTTCTTCCCTCTAAGGGTAATGGAGGAAGGCAGACACTTTTTATAAAATTCCTTATGAGAATATTGAGAAAACATTGCCCCATACATCCTCTGCCATATTTTATGAATAGAGATCACTAGCCAACATTCAGTTCACCTTGTTCTCCCAAAAGAGAAATGGATGTTCTGAGTTCTCGTTTGCCACACACACATCTTCATGTCCATTTCACACTCTTCCTTCTACACATCTTAGCGTCAACCAAGATGTGTCTTGAAGGGAGGGGAGTCTAGAAGTCGGGCAAGGATCACAGCCACACCAAGACTGGTATGTCAGGGTTCTGGGCAAGCTCATAGCAATCCTATGAGGTAGTAGTATTTTTCCCATTTTTCCATTTGACATTACTGAGGCTCAGAATATTTGGTTAACTGACAGTGTTGTACGGTATGAGCTAGGATCCAAACACACACAAGTGTGTCTTGACCACACAGACTTGACCACATCCTTGGTGGCTGTACTCTCAGTACTGTGTGATCATCACAATTTTGAAGGCTGCTAAATGACCCTGGTTCTTAGTTTGGGATCCCCCAGAAATCAGAACCTGAGACAAAGGCTTGGGAGCAGGTAGTTTATTTAGGAACTGATCCCAGGAAGCAGGAGCGGAAGTGGAGAGAGTAAGACGGGTGAGAGGAAAAACCACTCTAAGTTGTTTTTCGAGGTCACAGATGGATTCGTCCAGAAAGGAGTCTCGATTCTACCTGGGCCTCTGAGAAGCATATGGAATGCCTTCTAGAATTATCCAGCTGACAATGGGAGACTGGAGCGTTTATGCACTACTCTCCCTCCCCCACCCTCATTGGCCGAGAGTTGCCCCTGGGCAGCTAACTCTCTCACAATTCCTGGCTGCTCGTGTGCACAACATAAGAAGCTCCTAGAGTGTCAGAGAAGACCCTGCGGTAACGCACAGAAAGACCCATAACCGGCCTCCAGGTGGAGGTTGGCGGTGTTGAGTTGAGACTGAACTTCTGGAGATCTGCCACCACAGCTGCTGCTAAAATCAGAGCTGCACCTAGAGACTGTGGGGCAGACACCAGGGGTGTCAGCTGCACCCGAATTATAGGATATTTTACAACTTGCTGAAATAACTACTGGTTTAGCCTTGTGACTCGCACACTCACATCTGACATGAACATGACCTTAATTATAGTTATAGAGCTGCACTGTCACAGTACACACAGCTGAGTCAGCAGTAGCTTCTCTGGAGCGGTGATCATGTGTCAAGTGTGGGCTCTGTGTTCCAGGATCCACGCCTAGTTTTATCACTAGAAAGTCTGCATGCACAAGTCACTTAAACTCAATGTGTTTCAGTTTTCTCATCCATAAAATGGACATAACAAAATCCACCTCATAGTTTGATGTAACGTTACATGAAATAATACATGTAAAGCACTTTGAAGAGTGCCTGGATAAAGCAGGTGCTCAAAGGGGTGGATAGAATTTTATGAATAATTTGCAATTACCAACATTTCCATCTCCTCTCATAGCAGGAGGTTAGTGCATTAAAAGCACTCATGGTTATAATATGCTAACCAAAAGCTTAAAACAAAATAACTACAAGTCCAAAAACCAAACACCATGGTGACAGGAAATTTCACGACTCCAAACCCAACATTTTCTTAGCACTTTGTCTCAGACTAATGAAAAGTGTTTGGTGACATTCCTTTCGCACACAAACTAGAGCTAAAAGGAAAGATTTTGGGCTTCCCTGGTGGCCCAGTGGTTGAGAATCTGCCTGCCAATGCAGGGGACACGGGTTCAAGCCCTGGTCTGGGAGGATCCCACATGCCGCGGAGCAACTAGGCCCGTGAGCCACAATTACTGAGTCTGCGCGCCTGGAACCTGTGCTCCGCAACAAGAGAGGCCGCGATAGTGAGAGGCCCGTGCACCGCGAAGAGTGGCCCCCACTCGCCGCAACTGGAGAAAGCCCTCGCACAGAAACGAAGACCCAACACAGCCAAAAATAAAAAATAAATTTAAAAAATTTAAAAAAAAAACTAAGGTCAGAGTAAGATCTGTGAATCTCACTGAATATAAATCAAAAAAAAAAGGAAAGATTTCAAAGGCTCATATTTCCACATGGTAAAAATCCTTTACTCTGGTGGAATAACAGCTGGTTAGAGAGGGGGAAAAAAACAGCCCGTACAGGAGCTGAGTAGCTTCTGGTCTCCACGGTAGCAGTGTATCATACTCTGATCCTTTTAATCACCTAATTCCCTTAGGATGAAGAAAGGAGCAAGGAGACAAAAGCGTTAAGACAAAAAAAAAAAGTCGCAATTTGTGGAATGGATGATGATAAGTCAGCAAACATGGCCAGGAGGTGATTCTAACCACCTACAGTTATGTGACATTGCCTTAGAATTATTTTTTCACTGAGGGTGATAGGTTACTATTGATCAAGCAGAGGTTAGTTGAAATTACTCATTCCCCCCCACTTTGTATGCCACAGCACGTATGAAAGATGGTACCCTGGGGATGGGGGGCAGTTTGCAGACAAGCCACAATTCATAGCAGGATGACTGGTCTCCACAGGAGTGAAACTCACGATACTTTTCTTCTTACTGTAAGCCTTCGTTTGATTTCTAGGAAAGATGCTGAACAACTTTTGAATGATCAGAACAGCATCTCAAAGCCACACTCATGGAGGTCTGCCTCAGGACCCCTGCGGGCATTGTTACAGCACAGATTCCCAGGGCCGATCATCAGAGATTCTACCAGAGTGAGCCTGGAGTAGAGTCAAGGAAGCTGAATTGAACAAGCAGCCTCAGGGGGTCCTTATGCACCCTACACTTGGAAACCACTCATGTAGATCTTGGGAGTTACTCAAAAATCTAACTTTAGCTAACTTTCCTTCCCTCTGCTGTTTGTGTTGGCATTCAAAAGATCATTTATAAATGTGACAGATTCTACTTTTCTATAGATGACCTACAGAGATAATCCATTTTTGAGACAAAAAAACCCCCAACAACATAGGGAAGCATTCAAAACCACTGAAGTGAAAGAGAACAAAAATCTACTTTGGAAAAAATAGCCATAAATTCACAATGAAAAGCGTAAACTTTGGCTTCACTAATTTTATTTAATTCTTTATATCACCACACCAATTATAGTAATGCCCATCTAATTAGCATACAAAATATCTTTTTCTTTTTATAAGACAGAATTCTTATGTTAAAATACAGAAACCTAGTGCTGTAAATCACTAACTTATTTCAGACCTTCTGAAAAATTATACAAGTTACATTCAGATGCCCATCCAATTGTATTCATATATTCAGAAAATCAAACGTTTACCAAGTACCTTTTAAATGCAAGGCAGTGTTCAATGTGCTGGAGTTAAAGGAAGTCAAAAACCCCTGCCATCATAGAGCTTACATTCTAGGAAGAAAGACAATAAAAGTTAAGTAAAATAGCTGCCATGTCAGATGGTGAAAAGTGCTACCAAAAAATATAAAGCCAGGAATGAGATGGTTGCAGGTTTTAATAACTGGGATGAAAAACCTTAAAAAAGAAGATAACAATTGAGTAAAAATCGGAACATGATGAGGGAGCAAGTCTTACAAATACTGGGGGGAAACGTTCAAGGCAGAAGAAATAGCAAGGGCAAAAGCCCTGAGGCAGAAGCATACTTGGCCTCTCAGTAACATCCCCAAGGCCAGCGTGGCTGGAAGGGAGTGAATGAGGGAAGAGTAGTAGAAGATGAGGTGAAACATAATATCATTCAAGCAGAAGAGGCATATATCATGACCTTTGACTTTTATTCCAAATGAGATGGGAAGAAGCTACAGGAAGATTTTGCACAGAGAAATTACATGAGCTGACTTAGGTTTAAAAGGATCATTCTGGCATCTGATTTGAGGATAGACTGTAGGAGAGACAATGACAGAAAAAAGGAAACCAGGTAGAAGGTATTCCGGGGGTGAAATGATGCTGGATAAGACTAGAATGGCAGTTGTGGTGGTAAAAGAAATGGTAAGATTCTGGAAAAATTTCAAGGCAGAGCCAAAAGGATTTATGGAAGAATCAGATGTGGGCTTAAGAAAGAGAAGGGTCATGGTTTTTCATCTGAGAAACTGAAAAAATGGAGCTGCCTTTTACTGGATGTGGAAGACTGGGAGAAGCAGGTGTTGGGACATGGTAATATTAAATCATCTGTTAGACATCCAGGTGGCAATGTCAAGTAGACAGTTGGATCAATGAATCTGAAGTTCAGAAGAGATACATGGGCTGGAGGTATAAATGTGTGAATCTCCAATCTGGATGATATACCCTACGTAGTAAGTGTAAATAGAAAAGGGAAGTTCAGTGTCAAAATACTGCTGCACTTCAACATCTAAAGATCAGAACTGAATAGGAACCACCAAAGGGACAGAGAAGGAGTGACCAGTGAGGTAGTAGGAGTGTCCTTGAAGCCAAGTGATGAACACATTTCAAAAAGGTAGGAATGACCAGCAATGTCAAATGCTTAAGGGTCAGTAACATGAGGACGGAATTGACCATCAGTATTCACAACAGGGACATGAATGCTAACCTTCACTAGAGCAGTTATATGTACTTGTGGGGTTAAAATCCTGATTTTATTGAATTTGGGAGAGAATAGGAGAAGAGGAGTTGGAGAGAACCAATACAAAAAATTCATTTCAAGGTCTTACCTCATGTGAGGTCATGAAAAGTGACCTTTTCCTTTTCTTTCTTCCTTTCTCTTTTAGAATATGAGACTTTAAAGAATATTTGCAGTCTGAGAGAAGATTCAAGTAGAAAGGGTCAACTTGATTACAAAGGAGAGGAGGGAAGAATTGCTGAGCAATGTCCTTGAATAGAGGAGAAGGGATGAGATCTAGCAGGCGAGTAAGTGGAGGCATTGGAATCTTTTTCTTTGGTAACAAATTGTTCATCAATAACATTAGGAGAGAAAGCAGACGTATATAGCTGTGTAGAAGTGGTTGCAGCAGCTTATGGGAGTCCTCGCTGTTTGATTTTTTTCTCAATGAAACGGGAAATAAGCTCATCCGTAAGAAGGGGGATGGTGAACGGGTTTTGGAGGTTTGAGCAGACAGAGAAGGCTGAGAACCTGGCTGTGGTCCTGGAGCCTGGGAAGGGAATGGACTTGGGAAATATGATATGGCTGCCAGCAACATAAGGGGTCATTTTGATTAAAGTAAAGGGAGACTAGTCAGCCACTGTGGCCTGAATATCTAAAGAATATGTAAGTTTAAGTGTCCAATCAAAACAAAAAAAATCCAATCTGAACTAGCCATCATAAAAAGCTTTCCAATTCACTTAAGAAATTTCTCCTTTTAATCTTGACCAAAATCAGTTTTAGTGTTTCTCACTCTTCCTCAGCAGTGCTGAGTCATGACTATTACCCCTGCCTGCTAGATGTGAATTTCGGAGGGTTTGTTGCTGAATCTATCAGTCTTTCACTTTATAAGACAGTGAGGAATATTTTTTAAATACCTCACTCGATCCAACCTCCATCCTTTATTCTATGGTATAAAAATCTCTATGATGTGATTTAGACTAACATACTTTCTAAGTTTATTCCTACCAATACTATGCTAAATGCAAATCAAAAGAAATCACTCTCAATCTTGAGCTTTTGAAGTCTTAGATAGTTATACCAAAGGATGATGTAAAATTTCCCAAAGCTGAATTAATTTTAGTTCAAAACCATATGGCATATTACATATAATTTACTAATGGCAAAAGAAATCAAACTCAGATTAACCAAGAAAGGATTTTACAGCTCAAAAAGTCAGGATATTCTATATGAATCACAGGAATTCCTATAGTCAGCCCTGCTTCTGAATTCTTCACAAATCATGAGTTTCCATTCATTGCTTCTAATTAACACTCTGCTTCACATCTTGCTGAGTTTCCCATTCATCCATTGGTTGCTGGGCAGTGACTCTTGAAACATAAAATTGGCAAGAGAGGGAATAATATCAATGCCCACCTTACAGGACTTCAATATATATTTTTTTCATTTTAAGATATCTTACAAGTTTATATTCAAGTGAATATGCTTGTTTGTGGCATATTTTGATCACATGTGTAGTCATTTGATAATGGGTATTTATTGTCCGAGCCCTAATTATAGCGCATCCTTATGGAAAAAGGGAATTCGCCTTGCCACTCTGTTAATATGATGCCGTTTCAGGGACTGCCTGTGCCTCTTTTGTTGATCCTTTAGTTGACTGGCTAATTGATTAAAAGACTGGCCTATGTCTATGGTGATGTGCTATAACAAGAAATAAATATTTCCAAGCATATACTAGTTCTTAATAAATATTACTTCATATTTGCATTTTTTAAATCTCTTCAAGATCCATTCACCAATTAACATATCATCGAGTTTATATTTCTCCTCTATTGTGGGTGCTCTGTGTCGCTTTGACTTTAACTTTCCACTCATAAACCTTTCTTTCTGATGATCCATTCAAACAGAAAGTAGCTTAGATGCTGGATAGAGTATGCTCTAGAGTCGGATTATCCAAGCTTCAGTCCTGACTCCAGCACTTGGTACCTGTGTGATCCTAGGAAATTGACTCAAAGTCTATGAGCCTTATTTGTTACATGGAATAATAATAATGCACACATCATAATGTCATGGTGTGGATTAAACACACTAATTCATGTAACATGCTTAGCACTGTATGCCTAACAAATAGGAAGAATTCAATAAGTTTTATATGTTTTTATATATTTATAAATGTACTTTATACATGCACATATAATATATAATACAATTATATATATGTGTATATATATATATTATATATATATATATATATATAGAAGTTACTTTATCCAGACTGCATAGGTATATGGGAAGTATTTAGAATGGGTTGATTCCAATTCTTCCATTTACAAGTTGTTTAAGCTCTTTGAGACTCAGTTTTTCAGTTGTTAAAATGGGATAATTCTTACCTCAGGTAATTCATAAAGGCCTCCTAATATAGTCCCTCACACTTCATAGGTATTCATGGTAAAAGGTGGTACTAATTACTATCTATATTCGTTGGCTAGATCTGCCATAACAAAATACCACAGACTAGTTTGGTTTCTTCTGAGGTCTCTGTGCTTGGCTTGCTGATGGACATCTTCTCACTGTGTCCTCACATAGTCTTTCTTCTGTGCACACACCATCCTGGGGACTCTCTGTGTGTCCTAATCTCTTTTTATAAGAACACCAGTGAGATTGGACTAGGGTCCACCTTAATGGCCTCATTTTAACTTAATTACTTCTTTTAAGGCTCTATCTCCAAATACAGTCTCATTCATACACATACGTGTATGTGTGTGTGTGTGTGTGTGTATATATATATATTTGAATCTCTTTGCTGTACACCTGAAACTAACACAATATTGTAAATAAACTATATCTCAATAAAAAAAAAGAATCAGAATACTGTGAAGTGAGAAAAATTTTTAACAGATATAAGAGGAAAAAAATTTTATCGGAATTGATAACATTAACTTGCCAAAACCAACTTTGGCACACACCACAGCTTGCCTACTCAACAGTCATTTGCTCACCTTTGTGCCAATAAAACTAAATTGTGCCCATCCTCTTCAAGAAACCATGGCCACAGGGGAAGCTGAACTCTCCAGACCCTCGGGGTGAATCATGATTGGCTTAAAGCCAAACACAGTTATTTCACTCCCTTTTGCAGTGACTGGCCTAGGTGTAGACCAAAGAACCTGAAGGTGAGTCTACAAACAGCTGTGGAAAAAGGAATACATACAGGAAAGCAGTCATTTCTTTCAAATACTGTTATATGAGGATATGATTCTTGGAGCTCCTGCAGCCATCTTGTTCTCCAGAGTAAATTCCTTTCCTTTCTCCCCTCTGAGACTGTGCACAAAATAAGAGAACAAAGCTTCTGAAATCAGAGACTAATTGTTCTTAATACAGAAATTAATGTAAAAGAATTGCTGAAAGACAAACCACCTAGATCATTTTGACACTCAGCTACAAGAAGATCAAGAGCAAACTACTGGGGAAAATATATGATTCCAGACCAGGATTCTTGAAGAATTGATAAAGGAAATGTTCATATTAGTGAGAAAGGTAAGAAATTGTTCTTAATTCCTTTTAAAAGCATTATCTTTGAAAATTATTCTTCTATTTAATGCTATTTGTATAATAAGATGAATATACTGAATTGGAAAAATTATCTGTTTACACAAAGAGAATTCAAACAGTAAGTCACTATGATCTCTTGCAAAACCAGCAGAGACAGGATAGCCCTACTGTTGTCGACAGCACCTTGCCATCATTTGGCACCATTTTATTTGAGAATTAAAACTCCAGTTTAAAAATATTATGAAAAGATAGTAATTATTAGACTAGTATTCCCCTTTAGTCTGAACCAGTCACATTGGGGTATTTTTAAAATATGAATTAATCTAAATTTTACACGGCTAGAAAAGTCAACATTTTTCACTGCTCACTCCCTTTCATTTTCAAATTCACCATGACTATGTGTCTATGTAAGTGAGAGGTGGGACAGCTATACGTTCTCATGATATGTGGAAGACATGCACTACAAGAATCTTAGCATCCAATTGGGAAACTCTAGGCCCCATGGGAACAGAGATTGGGTCTGTCCTGCTTACCTCTGTGTCCTCATTGCCTTGAGAATGCAATAAATATTTGCTAATGGATGAACGAATGGGATGAATGAATGGGAACTAAAAAGAAATCAGAGCTACCATTAAATACTAGTTCCCTCTATCCCTCACCCCACACCCAATTATTGTACTTAACTATTTATTAATCTTCACTGTACAACCTGATTTTTGCCTACTCCAAAAAGATTCTGTCAATCATGACCATTAAATCCCAATTCAATACCTAGATTTATATTTACAATCACTTTTACCAGTGTTTCAAAATGTTTCATGTGTTTCTTGAAATAACTTTACATGCCCTACCTGTCTATCTGTGATCTGGCATCATTTTACAATAGGCCATTTTAACTACATTCAATAAATAAGACTATGGTTCTTCACAACTTCTAAGAAAGATGAATTTATCCATCATGCTGTTTTCAAGGAGCTGGGAACAAAAGATGTGACAAAACAGGTCACAAAAAAAAATTGATCACGTTGACAGTGCTTGTAACAAGGTAATCACACAAACCAAAGTGGCAAGATGATCACAGGCCTTTGGCAACAGGACTGATTATCTTAAAGAGCAATTTAGCAAGACAGAACAGTTCATCTTGTTCAGTGAATGGAAACTGTCGGAGTTTACAAGCCATCATTTTTATAGCATCTGTAGCCTAGCATACAGAAAAAAAAAATCATGAAGTTTCAATCCAGGTGATAATTTATGTCTGGTAAACACATTATGAAGTAAGCACTTAATTTTAATTTGAATAAGTTAACACTCCCCTCCTGGACCCATACTATCCCTGTTCCCTTTTGAAGGAATGTGGTAAAGAGTGAGGGCAGGGAATAGTGGGGAAGTAAGAGAAAGGCTCTTGGTCACCAACTGATAAACTACTCCCACTTTTGGCACTGATTCTAAAAAGCTCTTAGAGTCAGATTGTCTCTTGGAGCAAAGGAATTTAACTAAAATATGGAAGATTATTCTACACCTTGGAGGAAAACAAGTATTTCTTGGCTAGGTTATAGACTTAGAGGCAACTGGAATGCCCATTCTCTGCAGTAGCCTGGATTAATGACTTCTGCCCTTGCAAATCTTCATGGAAGCCCATCTGGGCCAGTAGAAAGAACAGGCAGAATCAGCAGTAATGAAGCACGAAACAGTTAAACCTTCTACATGGCAATTCAGTGTTCTTAATGTAATTGCACCCAATGATCTCATCTGCAACTTTCTTAAAAAAACACCCGCTGGCATTTCAGAGCAAGATTAGAAATACAAATTAGCACGGAGAAAAGAAGAGAGTCAGTATGGCATGTGAGACAGCAGTGCAAATTCTGAAATGAGACCCATTTGAGTACAAAACCCAGGCTCCGCATTTTTGCTGTGTATACTGGGGAAGCTACTTACCTTCTCCAAGCCTCAGTGTTCCTTGTATGTTAGCGGAGATAAGCGTTCCTATTTCACAGCATTGATTTAAAGATCACATGAGATTATGTATGTAAAGCATTCCCAGAGTGCCTGCAGTTGGTAAGCACTCAAGAAATAGTACTTATGATTATGCTACTACCAATAATGACCTATATTCCCATCTCACAAAGAAGCACTGTCAACATTTTAGCATGTAGTCTTTCATTTAGTTTTCTATGTGTAAGCTCCCCATATTTTTTATTCAGTAATGGAGATCATATATGCTTAATGTCTGCAGCTTGCTTTTTTAAAACAATCTTTCCATGTCAATAAAGTTTCACAATACAGTTTCCAGTGGCTTCATAATAATCTCTTTTGTATATCTGCAATCATTTATTTCACTGATCCCCTTAATGCTAAGCATTTAGTATGCACCCAAATTTTTGCCATGATAAACAATCCCATGATTGTTGCTCATAAATACCTCAATATAATCCTCACTGGGTTAAATTCCTAGAAGTGAAATCACTGGGTCGAACAAAGTGTACGTGTACTGTTTCAGATCTTTGGACACATTTTGACAAATTCTCTCCCAGAAAAGCCTCTCACTGAGAATACATGAAATTCACTTTTTCTGAAACTGTCCACAACACTGTGTATTGTAATTTTACTTTCAAAGAGAAAAAGCACTGCCAATATCGTAGCAATGAGAAAGTGGTTCATTGCTGTCACTAAAAAACAAAAGCTCTTTAAATATTAATTGAAATCTCCTAATTACTATTTTCCAATTGAAGTTTATTCTAGAGGAGGAATCGACAAACTATGGCCCACAGACCAAATCTAACCCACAATCTATTTTTGTACATCCCACAAGCTAAGACCTGTTTTTACAGATGAGCATTTGCAATTGATTTGATGACAGGAAATGCTACCTTGAACTCCAATTAAGCAAAATGTTACTGAAAAAAATTCAATTCTTCTCATTAGCCAACCTGTATTACAAAACCTTGTATGTACTCAATAATCCTTATCATTAGATTTTGAATTTTGTAAAAAAAAAAAAGATATTTTGTGGATATTTGTTTTCTCTCATGTTATATAAGTATGTAATAGTCTCCATTTTGTATCTTGGCCCACAAAGTGCAAAATATTTACTCTCTGGCTGTTTACAGAAAAATTTGTCAACCCCTCGTCTAGAGTGTTCATTAAAAATACAAAAGTTTAAATATATTTTTAAGTATTTCACCTAATATACTAGAGTGACAAATTTAACAAGGGCATTTGTTTATTCTGCATGTCAGTACTTTCCAAACCTGCAGTTCTCAGGTGTCCCAGAGACGATCTCAGGAGGAAAATGAGGGCAAGAGAAGCCAAGTCCCCATATTTGAACCATTTCTATTGCCTATTCTTTCACATCTGGGTCCCAAATAACATTTCATGTAAAAATTAATCTCACTATTTAAAAAAAGAGTCTGAAAGCTGCTTCCAAATACGGAACAGGACTTCGCTTAAGCCACAGGCTACTTCTGTATATTCTCATCTAGGGCCTGTTGACAGGAGACAGTTCCCAGCAGACCCAGCCCACCTGCTTTCAGATCAAACTGCTCCACTTCTTAAGAGGTTATGTTTCTGATTGATGAAAATAACTAATGATCAATGCAAATAAATCTAAATTAGTGCTAGTCACATTTTCTCCTTTCAGGAGGAAACTAATCTTGATTCATGCAAACTATTTCACCCTTAAAACTGTTAAGCAACTATTCCCACAGCAAGGGAGGCAAGATAGAATGTACAAGGAGCGAATAAGCACAGAACAGAAAATGTAAGCCTAACTTTCTTTCAGTTTTCTGAGCCATTTATTTAGGCTGTGAGAATAAACTTACATTGATGCTGTTCCTTCTCTCTGTGGCAAAATGTAACGCAAAGGTTAGGAGCGAAAAAATAAACACAGGAATAAGGACTGGGTTGTTTTTCCATTAACTGTGACTTTCTTGATGATTGTGCATTTCCAGAAGGTTTAACATAATTGCCTCTTCTCCCTTCCTGAAGCTCTTTTAGATACATCCTGACACATTCCCACACGCATAGCTCTTCTACCCTCTGGGTTCAGTTTGGCAGAGAAATTCTTTCAACTAAGCAAGAAAGAAAATAGTCTGTTCTTTACTGGGTTCACGCTATTGAAAGTCAACAACAAAATCACATATCAGTTCCATAACAGGAACTCTGGGTACTAGAATTTAAATTTCCTTAATCAGTTTATATCAAATATCTTCATTCTGGAATCAGGTAAATGAAGACAATGAGAAGATAATCAATAAAACTGTCAAAAGAGTAACATGATAATGGCAATAATAACTAATGTGTGGGTGCTTACTGTATAGCAGGCCATGAACAGGTCATGAGAACCAGATTCGATTGACTTTCAATAATAATAACACTCACTTGTTATAACCATGCCCTGTTCTAACTCCACTGTGTGTATTAACTGCTTCAAGGTAATGGCACCAATGAGGTAGGTGCCATTATTATCACCATTTTACAGATGCGGTTTAGCAGCTCGCCATGCTTATGGAGCTAGTCACGGTGGACCTGGCTTTGAGCCTGGGCCTCTTAATCCCAGAGCCATCCACAAGGGTGCTCATCCATGACATTCTTTTGCCTCTCAAACCTGCCTGATGATGGAAGGTGAGATTATAGTAAGATAAGCTCTAGTCTTAGCTGTCACTGAAATACTGAAAAGAACAGCTAAAAAAAAAAAACGAAATAGAAACTGCTGAGAATGAAATAGGAGGTAACTACTACAAAGGGTGCATTTGACCTCTGTCTATTATCTTCAAAAGCTTCTAGAATAAAAACCAGAAAGCTGAGCTCGATATCAGTCTCAGTATATTGGACCAGTAGATGAAGAGGGCAAGAGTCCTCAGATCTGGCCTACATGGAAGGGATGACCACAAGAAGGGCAACAGCTAAGGACCTAGCAGTTCCTCCCAAATGCTGATGCAACCACAGCACTGTCAATAGGCACCGGGATAAGTGGCAGATGTTATAAGAATCACAAAAAAATGAATGAAAGTAGTCACCATTTCCAAAAGTGTATTCTAAGTGATCCTAATAAGAATTATCCAAATATGGGGGAAAAAAACAAGGCTATGTGGTTTGATAATATGGGGAGACGCTGGGTAGTGTTATAAATCAGCAAAACCAGGCTGCCTTATCAGGTGCACTGCAATGTGATCCATAAACAGTACTGTTGAAACTAGAGGTTCTCTTAACTAGCTGAGCTGGGAAGGGGAGATTAACTGTAGACAATGTGTGTACGTATAATTTCTGCTGTATATGGAGAGTGGTACCCTCACGTTCATCAGAAATTCAAAGAATTCCAGGATCCAAAAAAGTTTAAGAACCAACTGTACTTTACACAGTAAAAATAATCTTTGCAAAGGTGATATTAACACTGAATCCCAGGAGGGCGGAAATCAAGATGGCGGAGTAGGAGGACACTGGCCTCACCTCCCCTCACAAACATGAAAAACTACAACTTGCATATATAGCAACTCCCACTAAAATCAACTTGGGGACTACCAAGGCGGTAAAGAAAGATCCATATGGAGTCAGACAGTCATGGAGGCGAAGCAATCTGGCCAAGACCCACACCCCTACCAGGGGACCCAGAAGAGACGGGGGATACCATAGGCTTGGGCATCCTCCCTGGGGAGCAAGGGGTTCGAGCCACTTGTTAGGCATCCCAGCCCTGGGGTCTGACACTGGGAAAACGAGTGCCCTCAGCCGGTTTGAAACCCAGTGGGGCTTACTAGAGAGCTGTAAGTACCCAAGACCCGGCTCTTAAAGCATGCACACGTAGACTTGCTTCCTCCCAATCACAACATGGAAGCAGAAGATAAAAGACTACCTGGGGCTCTGCTGGCTTGTCAGGACTGCCACAGTGTGCCCCGCCCCCAGCCCACACAGGGCTCCTGCTCCAGCCCCTGTAGCACCGGCACTGCACCCCACGGAGGCAGGGGCCGCCATTGCCAAAGACACTGCGCACGCTTGCAGAGAACAGAGCCGGCTCAGACCCCAGCCCTGCCTCTGATCGCAGTAGAGGCAGCCATCGTCAGCGTGCACGTCACCGCGCACGATGGGGAGGAGCGAAATTAGCTCCAGGGCGGAGTCGACCATCGCAGGTGAGTGCCTCCCCGTGCACATTTGGGAGGAAGTGAAGACAACCCCTCTGACTCCAACCCCGCTTCTAACTAAGGCACGCACACTGCGGGGAAAGTGAAACCTGCGCAGAAGTGCAGCCCCAAAACCTCAGGCCCTGGCAATGGCCCCAAACCAAGGCAGAGACTGCCGTCCCACCCAGGAGAAACCCAACTCCCTCAGTGCTCCTAGGCCAGCCCCTCAGGCCCCGATCTCTTCCCCAGTAGGGCTGAGACAACCACTGAGCATGGGAGAAGCCCTGGCTTACACCTGGCTCTGGCCTCAGCCCCTCCAGTTCCAGCCGTGACTTCCACCAAGGCGGTAGCTGCCAGCACACCCCAGGGGAAGACACAGCCCATGCGCACTTCACATCCAGCTCGCCCACCACAGTCGCTGGGCGCACACAGACTGCATAGGGACACTCCCACGCAAGGACACAGCGTCAAGACTGGGATAGGTAACTGTTTCAGGTGATTTCATAGAGACGGAGAAAGTTAAACAAAATGAGAAGACGCAGGAATATGTTTCAAACTTTAATGAGTGTAAAGTGCTTATTATTATTATTATTATTATTATTGTAACATTGAATCATATTTCCTCTATCAGAGGCAGTATAGGAAAGGAAAAAAATCTGTAGCATTTTGAGTAATGTGCATCCGAAAACCACCACAAACTACAAAGGAATAGGAAATTATCAAAGAAGAATTAAAACCAAAGCAAAGTTCTCTGTCAGGCAAGGTCAACATGACAATTAAGTCATTTCATGAATCCATCTGAATCCAGGCAGGAATTCCACTGATCTTAAATACCTATTACAAAACACCAACGTTTTAAGTGAAAATAACATTTAAGTATTTATCTTCTAAAATAATATTAGTAATATTCCTGCTACACGTATATACTTTCAAAGGAAGCAAATCTAGGGTAATAGCTAAACCTTAAAAACACCCTCAGTTAAAATTCTTTGTAAACAATAATAAGCTCTATGGTCTTGTTACCATGAAATAGAAACTATTTGTTATCTCTAGGTGATATTTGGAAAATGAAGAAGCTGATAAAATAATACAAGTTGAGTGTTTACCACTTACCAGACATATTTCATGCATAGTCACTTTTAACCCTGCAAGACAGAAATTATTATCCCTGTTTTGCAGATAAGGAAACTGAAGTTCAGAGAGCTATAACCAAGCTCACATAGCAAGCAGATATCAGAGGTAAGATTAAAAGTCCGATCTCTCTGATTCCAAAATCCTTTCCCCTTCAACACATCTGTTCCTTCTATGATTTTTTAAAAGCTAAATAATTAAAATTAATAAACTAAAAAACAACTGTAGAGAAATATTTTTAGTGATATAAGATCAAATCTAAAAACTTAAGTACCTAAAATAAGCTCACAGTAAATTTTTAATAAGGAAATATTTCTATCGTTATCCCAGAAAGTTATTTTTATAATTACGTCCATAGGAGAAACTTCAAAAGGAAAATTACTTTTAACAGAAGTACCACTTAGTAAGTGGCAGTATAAGTGGTAAATGAAAGAAATAATATAACATAATTTAAAATAGAAGCACTTAACGGCTAGTATTTATTGATTGATTGGCAATAGACCAGCACTGAAAAAAATACAAGTGTTATATTTAATAAAATGTTCTCTGCTCAATATTACCTATTTTTATACAGATCTTGAAATAGCAATGGCAAGTTCTGTATTTTAAAACCAGGTTGAAGGATGATCTAGTTTCTTTGCACCCTCTGAGTCCTTCTTAAGAAAGTTTTTTACCTCCACTAGTTCTGTGAGGGTAGCTCACAAATCATTTATCTCAGTTGGATAAACAAACCATTCAAGGAAGACACTTCCCATTCTTTATTTGTCAGCAGAGAAATACCACCTTCAAAAATACCTTTCCCTGAATATCCATCCACCACCATTTCTCCAATGAATGAGTAAATGAGATTCCATACCAGCATCCCAGGTTGGAAACTCCAGAGTGTTGTCAGGAGATCATTCAAGCCCATGACTCACAATGCAAATGGAAGCAGGACAGCCAGTTGGGATTTCCACCTGGCAATTAAGAGCTAGATAGCTTATGTGAGTATAATGAACTATCCTCTTCCCCCAAGTCCATAACCCATTCCCCAGTGGAGGTGTGAGTTAGTTTAACAGCTTTAAGACACAGGGAAGCCCCATGAAGATGAGGGAATCCCAGAAATCTTAACCCCATCAGCAGAAGGCAGGGGGATGCAGCACCTGCACAGGGACAGCTCCGTGGGCAGTGGGGCTGTTCAAGGACAGGAAGTTCCACAGGGCCAGCTTTCACACCCACTGCCCACCTCCAAGTCCAGGAAATCCCACCCTCTTTGATTTCCCAGGCCTCCTGGTGTTAAGCATCTTCCTTTTCTCTCTTCCTCTTGGAGATGATTCCAACCTCTCAACCTCACCGAAGCTTCTCCCCACCAAAGCAGAGATTGGAAATGGCAATGTTTCTTTGGTTCCAGATTCCAGTCCCAAAAGCCAACTCCAAAAAGTGAGGAGCCAGAGCATCGACCAGAAACTGCTTCTTCTTCTTCTACCCTGCAACCATCAGGCAATCCCTGAAGCACCATTAAGTAAAGACTGTAAACCTATGAAAACTAACAGACCGGTCTGTCTATTTGGCTTTTCTCGTAAAATTTAGCTATTTAAATGTCATGACAGGGGTCATGGCTGGCTGGGCTCCTATGGGTGACAAGAGTTGGATGACACACTTCCTTCTGGTTTTCACAGAAGTAGGAAATCTTGGGAGAAAAAAAATGAGTTAGCCTTCTTTTCCTCTTGACTTTTTGTGTGTGTGTGTGTGGTAAGAACCGTGAACATGAGATCTACCCTCTCAACAAATTTTTAAGTGTACAGTATTGTTAACTCTAGGTACAATGTTGTACGGCAGTTCTCTTGAACTTATTCCTCTTGCTTAACTGAAACTTTATGCCCATTGATAAATAATCCCTATTTCCCCTGCCCCCTAGCCCCTGGCAACCACCACTCCACTCTTTGATTCTACAATTTTGACTATTTTAGATGCCTCTAGATAAGATACTTTTAGATAAATGGAATCATGCAGAAACAAAAGACACCAAGTGTTGGCAAGCATGTGGAGAAATTGGGGCCTTTGTACACTGTTGTTGGGAATGCAAAATGGTGCAGCCATTTTGGAAAGCAGTATGGAACTTCTTCAAAAAATTAAAAATATTGGGATCGACATATATACACTAATATGTATAAAATAGATAACTAATAAGAACCGGTTGTATAAAAAAAAATTAAAAATAGAACTACTGTGATCTAGCAATCCCACTTCTAGGTATTTATCAAAAAGAATTGAAATCAAGATCTTGAAGAGATATTAGCACTGCCATTTTCATAGCAGCATTATTCACAATAGCCAAGATATAAGAACAACGTAAATGTCCATTGATGGGTGACTGGTTAAAGAAAATGCACCATATGCATACAATGAAATATTATTCAGCCTTGAAAAATGAAGGAAATTCTGCAATCTGTGACAACATGGATGAACCTGGAGGACACTATGCTCAGTGAAATCATCCTGTCGCAGAAGACAAGTGCTACACGATTCCTCTTGAGTTTAGACATATAGAGAGGCATCTGGGGACTAATGGAGGAGGGTGGCTGGCAGGCAGAGTTGGACATCAGAATTTGGATTACAAAAGGGAACACGCAGGAGGGCTGAATCAGTTCGTTTGTTTTAATTGTTAGTAGCCGAAAGCAACTCAAAAGGGTTTTCATGACTAGGAAAAGTGATTGTTACACATGTCAGGAAGTCCCAAGGAAATGGGACTCCAAGGAGGAGGTCTGTTAATGCAGCTGCTAAGGATGTCATCCTAGACCATAGTTCCATATTCTATCCTGCATCCTCAGCACATCACCTGTGTCCTCATGTTATTACCTCTCAAGGTAACTGTTTTCATTTGCTGGGGCTGCCATAACAAAGTACCACCCACTAGGGGGCTTAAACAACACAAATGTATGGTCTCACAGTTCTTAAGGCTAGAAGTCCAAGATCAAGGTGTGCATAGCGTTAGTTCTTTCTAAGGGCTGTGAGGGAAAATCTGTTTCACGTATCTTTCCTAGCTTCTGGTGGTTTGATGGCAATCGTTAGCATTCCTTGGCTTGTAGAAGCATCACCCCAATCTCTGCCTTCATATTCTCTTGGCATTCTTCCTGTGGGTGGACCTGTGCCCAAATTTCCCCTTTTCATAAGAACACTAGTCAGAGTGGATTGGGGACACACTCTTCTCCCGTATGACCTCATTTTAACTAATTACACCTGCAATGACCCTATTTTTAAATAAGATCACATTCTGAGGTACTGAGGATTAGGACTCCAACATATCTTTTTTTGTGGGGACACGATTCAACTTGTAACAGTAGTAAAACAGCTGCTCCAGATATCACATCTACACACAATGTCTCAAAGAAATAAAGGGTATCTCTTCTTTTTAAGAAACTTCCCAACACACACTGTCTTGTCTCAGGGATCAGAAACTGTGTCATATGCCTAAACAGTCACTGGTGAAGTGGTTGGAATTGCTGGGATTTGGAGGTGGGATGCTCCAGAGAATACAATGACCACTTTGACTGATAGCCAAAGGGAAGTAACATCACAAGATATTAAGAATGTCAGTTATTATGTTCTCCTAAATTTTTCTGTCCTCTAAGTTGTGAACTTTTCTCCTTTTTTTCTAATTGCATTTATTAGGCTTTTTTTAGAATAAATGTTCACTGAAGAAAATTGAGAAAGTATTTTTTTAAAAAAGTTTTTAATGATTCATATCTCACCAGCTGAGATTTCTTCTTCTAAAACACTGATATATATATGCATGTTTATTGAAGAAAATTGAGAAAATGTTAATATTTTACCAAGAACCAATTTAAAATAGCTCATAATCCCACAAACAGAGATACCCCCTACTAATGCATTAGAAAATATCTTTCGCATCTGTATATACTATACATACATCCATATAGAAAAAAAAATTGGGATTACAGAGGGCATACTGCTGAGTAGCCTGCTTTTTTTCAGTTAATATTAAATTGTTTACATTGCCTTTCTCAGTGTATTAGAAGTAATCGTATTATCTAGAAACACCCCACCTCCAGTATATTTACACTCTACAGTGGTGTAAATGATACCAAAATATATGCACTTGGGATCAAGGGAAATCCATTAAATAGATACAGTGTAAATGACAGCAGTGTATTGATATCAAAAGTATCATTCTGGTGATCCCAAAAGCATCATTTAGTATCATTAATTGCAAAAGTGTTCCATCTCAAGTTAAGTCACGGAGGGAAGTTCTTGATTCTAGTGATGGGAAGGGAAAGAAGGTCTAGTAAAAAGGAATTAGACTTATTCACTAAAACCAAAGTCAAATAGTCAAACACAACCTCCTCTGTGAAGAACTGCCTGACTGATTCCCACTCCAACCTAAAGAGAATTCTCCCACCTGTGCTCAACTGCTATTTGCCGCAGGTCTATCTGTCTGATTGCTGGTGTCCTCTATCGTAACACCTATGAGTTGCGGTATCATTGGTTTTTATGTGACTATTCCCTCACGATCCTCCTGAGAGCAAACATGAGCTGATTCATCTTTGTATCCTCTGGGCCTCAAATGTATGTTTTATTGAACAAATGAACGAATTCTTTCATTCACAGAACAAGCTCAGAAAATTTTTTCTCATTCCCTGCAATGGTCTACCTTATTTTTAAAAAACAGTTAAAGTTTGAACGGTTAACTTTTAAAGTTTTACTTGGAAAAAAGTGAAATGTAATTATTCCAACACTAACCTGGATATTATGCTTAAGTATTAGTGATGCATGTGCCTAAAAAAGCCAGGTGTCTATAAAAATCAAGTAATAACTTGACAACCAGGTGATCGTTGCTAAGAAACTGCATTTTTCTGTGAACACATGGTGTATGAAGTATGGCCTAGATTCATATCCTACATAAAACATCTTCCTCGGAGTTATCTAAAGAGTCTGATTTTGCATGGCTTGTCAAGGCATATAAGTGACTCTTTCTGCTGTCCTGCTCCTGCTATTAAAAATCATGATTCTATACATAGAATATTATTTCATCACCATGACCTGTTCTGGACTCCAGGTTGTTTAGATTACAGACTAAGGCCCTCTTCAGCTCCAAACATCTCAGTGGCATCAAATGTTACCCTCTCCTTTGGTCACCACTGAGGAACAACCACGGCTTCTGACGGGCTAGCAGTGCTAAACACAAAAATTAAAATATCTACAATGTTTGTGTATTACAAAGTGAAATAATAATGAACTGGAGGTTATCTGCAAGTTTTGAAGGACTTTTGTTCACCACTAGAAGAACATAATGGAGATTTTGCTATACTCTGCCCCAAATAGGAAGTTGACTCCAAATCTTGATGGCAGGGGGGATGTTGTCCAAAAAGTACTTAGGGACTGTGCTAAATTTAAGTGCTAGAAACTGTGTTTAAAATAAATATCTCAATATTTAACTGCTGTATTAGTTAGAAAGTTTTGTAAAGCACAAGGAACTACATTCAATCTCCTGTTATAAACCATAATGGAAAAGAGTATGAAGAAGAATCTATATCAATAACTGAATCATTTTGCTGTACACCAGAAACTAACACAACATTGTAAATCAAGTATGCTTCAATAAAAAAAGAAAGTTTTCATTTCGAGTAACACAAACTCAAATTATCTAAAGCCAAAAGAAAAAAAGACTTAATATTGAAATAACTTGGATAACTCACAACATGGAAGGAACTGCAGGAAAAATAGAAACATACTGAGGATGTCAGAGACTACAACCATGGACAACTTAATGATAACTCTCTCTCTCTACCCCAGTCTCTACCCTGTCATCTTCTCTCTGAGCTTCAGTCTCATTTTCCCAGGTTTCTCCTCATGCCAAGAACACTGGAACAACATCCAAAGGCAAGAGCTCTGGCTGTTCCCCTCCAATGTGGGAAGTTCTGTGGAAAGATTATGATTGACCTAGCCTGTGTGACTTCCTAGCTCATGCGGGGCATGGGGCGGGGGGGGGGGGGGGGGGCAGTGGTTGGAAGGCCCTCTGGAACCACTGAGGATGGAGCAGCCAGATTCTGTGAGGAAGAATGAAGCCATTACAAGAAAGACAGAGTCAACGTGAGCAGGAAAATCAACAGAAGTCCCTTACTCCAAACATGTTGGTAATTTAATATCACTTCCACCAGTTTTGTCACTGCAAAGGTATAGGGCAACTCAACCCTTAGTTTATAAATATTGTCTCTAATATTCACTATTCTAAAATGTTTTGAACATTTTTCACCCCAAAACACCAAGGAATCGCTATGATAGCACAGGTGATTGTTCTCCCATGTGTCCTTCTATAAAATGCTTACGTAAAATTCTGAGGTTTCGTTTTTGCAAATTAAAAGACTTTTTATTGAAAGACAAAAAACAAAGGTGGAGAAAGGAGAAAAATGTATATGACGTACCTTCCCAACAATTTCTAAGATTTCCAAAATCAGTGTTTCTAAGTTCATTAACAATCCCACATTTAATTATAAGGATAAGAACAAATAGAATGACTCCCAAAGGAAAAATGTTATTCAGAGGTGTCTGCTGCAAACAGGAGGAGCCTCCCCTCAGCTCTATGGTTATAAGCTGGGTCCCTGCTTTTATCACTCAGATATGCCTCATAATAATTCAGAGTACATTTTAAGAGAAGGAATATGTTACATCTACATGGGAAAAAATCTCATAAGTCACAAACTGTTTATTCAGTAAGCATTTATAGAAATATATTCACTCTTCCCCACCTAGAATCTATGTCTTTGTTTTAAAAGAAGTGATATTTAAGGAGCTGTTGCCTCATAAATAGTTGGAATCTTTTATCAATTTTAAAGATATGTATCTGCCGGAAGTATAAATCTACTTCATAGCTAGTCTCTCAAAAATTCTAGATATGTTTCTTTGAGTAGTTACTCATACAAATTAATCTAACCTAATTCCATCCAGTTAACCTAAGAGCATTTAATGCATATTTTCCAATCATCTTTAGTTCTTACAAATTTCCAGTTTGCTCTCAAATCATACTAACTCTACTTCCATTTACCCACTTTAGTGTCTTACTCTCTCCCCCAAATTCACAATAAGACATCTACTGCTGATCAGTCAGTCACAACAAAAACAAATGGCCCACTCAAACTAGGCTAAGGTGAGACAGGTCCATTTACTTACAAATGATCTAATTATAAAACATTCAAGTGGGACTTGGGGAAACCCCAGCATGAAACTAGGGCAAACTGCAGCAGAACGGTTACTACCCCTGGGTCAAAGGGACAGAGAGAGCGTGATTGCCAGAAGCAAAGGAAAGGAGCCATAGGCTGGTGTTGGTCCAGCAACTATTGGTTAGATGAGCTAGGTATAGAAATTGAGTAAGCATTTATAATTTTCACTAGCAATTCAATAAAATAATTGTATGTCTGATGTTTCCAATAATAAAAATGGTTTTGATTATGTCTTTATTTTAAATTTTATTTCATTTTTCTAGTAATTCCTTTGCATTCTATTTACAAAAGTACCAACCTGTGGCAAATTGGAAATAAGAAAGTGGTCTTTCACTACAGAGAGTAGAAGATCTGGATCTCCAGAACCAAAGATAGTTCTGGAGAAGGCTTTCTGGAGAGGAGCTGCCCTTCAGTTGAGCAACAGACAGCCCAAGGGAACCCAGTGGAAAGATAGTCAAGGAAATGGATGCCCTATCCTCACACTCCTCTCTCCCTCCAATCTCCTGTTGAGCTCCCCATTGCCTAAACCCTTTGAGGTCCACATAGGTCAGTCCTCTGGGACAAAGAGCAGGATACAGAAGGGCGGAGAGTGAATCTCTTTTCTGTGCAATTGAAAAGTTTATGGCCCAAACGTAGCAAATGCACAAAGTCCCATCATCACAGAGAATGCCATTTTGGTCACACTCCCTGTGCCACTTATCAACGTATTGCCTCTCAGCTCCAGATTCACCCTTCAATACATCCTCCGCCCTAACAGACAGAATTCCCTTAGCATCTCTCCTGTACAGTGAGCAACACATCGAACTTTCTCACCAGAGAGCCCTGGGGGATACAGCACGAGGAAGGGGCTCTCCTTTTGTTGGCAGGTGCTGCATGGGGTCAGCGGTGAGAGTGGGAGGACTTTGGTCACACTCTGCCCCAACCACACACCCAGAGCATGTGGTCCTTCTGCAAGCGCTCAGCCCCAGCTGTGCCTGGTATTAAACTAGAACCAATTTCACAGGTTTGTTGTGAGTACTGATTTTAAAAGTGCATGTGTAATCTGTATATCGACCTGCAGTTCTCTCAGGGTGAACCAGAAACAACTTTGATTTTATTCCCCACCTGCTTGGGGGATGGGACCGGGTAGCCCTTCTACCCCTGAATGAAACTTGATCTGGAACAATGACTGTTCTGACACAAAACTCTGGAGGAATATAAAGTCCTACAATCACTTTAATATAGTCTCAGATCATAAAATATACACAGTACTCTATATAAAATAGATAACCAATAAAGACCTACTGTACAGCACAGGAAACTATACTCAATAGCTTGTAATAACCTATAATGGAGGAGAATGTATGTGTGTATATATACACTGAACCACTTTGCTGTACACCTGAAACTAACACAACATTGTAAATCAATTATAGTTCAATAAAAAAATTTTTTTAAATTAAAAAATATATATAGTCTCAGGTCGATTATTGAAAGTATCCAGTCCAATATACCAATCAGTACTTCAATCTTTATTCAAAGATAAGACTTTTAGGAAGGAATCCTTTTCTTTCATCTCTCTTACTCCCCCTGTTTGCTAACGTGGCATCTGGCCCCACGAAGGTTAAGTGCTTTGATGGAGGAGGGGAAAGGAGGCACAGAAAAGTTCTTATTTGATGGGTACAGTCAAAACATGACTCCGTACCGTCTGGTTTGACTTAAAGCTGTCTGAATACTTAAAGCTAACCCTTTTTCTTATTGGCACTTTTAGGATTCTTCAGAGGGGCTCCTCCCCAGTGATGAATCCTAATTCTCCAGTTGTCCCACGAAATTCAGTCCTTGGCTTTTCCAGAAGTCCACTCAGTACCGACCTTCTCTGTCCTCAACATGGCACCCTTCTTACACACAATTTTAAATTGTTCCAGACCAGATCTCTCATCCCCCATTAGATCATACTAGGCCAAGGGGATATTCATGTGTCCTTTGTCCCAACAAACTCTAGAGCTGAAGTTCAAGCTGAATGCACCAACAACTCTCTCACCTGAGAGAGTGGCCTCCAAAGCCACCTGCCAGCCTCCTCTCAGTCTCTCTGTTTCCAGGAAGGGATTCAGACACCAGTCCACTGCGTCCATAACTGCGGTGGCCCCTACTGGGCTGTCTGCAGGGCCTTCTGGTGGAGTTGCCACAAAATCCAGAAGGAGACAGGTTTTGTAAACTTCCTCAGCTTTGTGAGGGAGGGAAATAGTTCTGATTTGAATTCTTCCTATGAGACCTGCCCCTGTAATTCAAAATATTTCACCTTTATTTTTCTCTCCCATGACCGCTGATCAAACATCCCTTTGGTGACCACAAGCATGGTCATAAATTATCCACGTGTTGCCCTATTGGGGTTTTCCCACAGATAGGTGTACACAGTTGTTGGGCTCCCATACACAACCACTGCAACAGGAATTAAAGCATTATATAAAGTTTAAAACATGCAAGCCCTACCCATGAAAAATAATTCTTTGGTAATCTTGCTGTATATATCCAAACTAAGCAATGTAAGATTTGGTGCCATCAGTAGCTCATTTAATTATCTACAAAAACCAGATAACATTTCTGATCCAACTTAGCTTATGCTACATAGCTGTAATGACCCATAACGAGAGAGGGAAAAAACAAATGATTTTTTAAATTTATTTTTGCCAATTTCTACTGACAGTACTTAGTTGTACATTTCTGGGTTTGAGCCCCATAATCAGAAGAGTTTCAAATAGAAAGATGAATGTCCATAGAAAAAGAGAGGTTTCTTTTTTGTTTTGGGGTTTCTGGTTTTCTGTTTGTTTGTTTCCTTAGAAGGTAGACCGTCCTGTGAAAAACACAGGATGTCTTCAAGGTAAATAAATAATACCCACAACAGGCTGAGACAGAGAAACTAGAAAGTACAGGTGTGTATGAACAATACTGTTTTTAGGGTAAGATTGGTCAGGTGGCCCTGTATAATTAAAATGGTCAAAGTGTCAAGGAATTAATCTGAAGTCATGAGAATCCTTAAAAGAAGGAGTTCCCTGAGCTGGCTGTGTCAGAACCACCTAGAATGATAAGTTCCCCAAGTGAACCAGATGCAAGCCTGTCTTTACCTGGCACAGTCACTCTACTACCCAATATCCGTTCTTTGCTTCTTCTTAGAAACAGAACCCTGACTTTATTGGTGGTAGTATAACCAGTTAAAAGCACCATTTCCCAGCTTCCCCTGCAAGTTGGTGTGGCCTGCGACTAAATCTGATACGTGACTATAAGTGGAGATTGTTGTATATTACTTCTGAGAAAGCTCCTTAAAGGGGGATGAAGAGCTAGGTGTGAATTTTTTGCCTTTCTACCCCTTCCTCCTTCCTGCTATGTGGAATTTAGGTGGGATCTCTCTAGCAAACATTTTAGCATATAAAGTAATCTTAAAGTCAGAAGCCAAAGATTACAAGTCAAAGGAGCCGGGATTCCCAATGACCAGGGACCCGCAATGCCAGCCCTGCACTGCTTCTTCCACACTCCTTTTATAGGAAGGAAAGTAAACCTAACATGTTTACGCGCCTGTTATTCTATGCTAGCGAATCCTAAATGCAATGATGCTGGCATTTTCTTGGCCTTACCAGATTCCAACAGACGATTTTCCTTTTCACACAACTATAAGGTCCTCAAAAATGTCTCAGAATTAATGGAACAGGAATTTGGAGTTTTCAGTTTATCCCGCTGCCTTAGCTTACCTGAAATTTTACTAGTAAAGTCCCTGATTGGGAGCCTCCAGTATAAGGAGTTAAATGACCATGAGAGAAGGCTCTGTGAACACTCAGCACAGAAAGGAAGTTAAGGGCAATGCAATCTTACACAGGTATTTCAACCCACAGTTGGGGGAAGGCAGAGTGTCAGTGAGAAAGCAGATGTAGCAACATCAGTGCTAGGGAATTTATTTATCACAGAGTTAGAACCTCTTGTATTGTCAACCTCTTGTACTGTGATGGACCTTAAATAAAACAGAGGGAGTCTGGAAATCACGGTAGCCTACTGCTAAGAACCAAAGTGAAGACAATGCCAATCAGAGCATGGAGGACAGATTGGTAGTTAATGTTCCCCTGGCACAGACCATCAATAATTAGTTCTGTTAATACACCTACACTAATTACCTGGTAAATCAGAGTGTTCTTTGCAATTAATTCATTTTTCAAAAATTTAAGCTCCTAGGTAAAGAAACCCTCTTAGATGTTGGGTTGGTAGGTTGGAAATACTAAACATCTAGAGGTCATTATGAAATGCTATTCAGGGGCTATTATACAACTGGACTCTCACGTTGGCACCGCTAAGCAACTGCTATAGAAGTGAACCTCGCAGGGTCAGACTTGCAAACTGAAGTAACACAGATTATCCTGACAGAGCAAACCAGTGTGACATCCATACATCTACACACAATAACTTACACTGGTAAGGGAAAGAAAATAATATTCTCATAAAAAGGAATTGGTATTAAATACTAAGTTCAAACATGAAAGTAGTTCTGGAAACTTTGGGTGAATTTGTATTAGATATTTTCTAAGGAAAATGAAATAATAAATCTACATAGGGTAGATTGAACCCATTTGCACTCTTCACTCTCCTCCTGCGTTAGAATTGCATGTCTATTTGCCACTTGACTCTGCAGCACCTCTTACTACACTGGCCCAACCTAGATGACCCACAGCCTGAAGTGGAGTGACCCAGCAGAGCCCAGGCTGGATCTGCTCATCAGACCCGTGAGCATGACAGTAACCTGTCGCTGTGAGCCTGGGGTCTTCAGATTCTTCGGGTTGGTTGTTACTCCACATGAGTATGGTAATAGAGGTCTCCTATGGTCTGAATGTTTATGTCCCCCCAAAACTCATATGTTGAAATCCTAACCCCCAAAAGATGATGATATTAGGAGGTAAGGGCATTGGGAAATACTTAGATCAAAAGGGTGGCGCCCTCATGAATGGGATTAGTGCTCTTATAAAAGAGGCTCCAGAGAGATCCCTTGCCCTTCCACCACCTGAGGACACAGCAAGAAGGCGCCATCTACAAACCAGACAACAAATCTGCCTGTGCCTTGAGCTTAGACTTCCAGCCTCCAGAACTGTAAGAAATATATTTCGGTTGTTTATAACCTATTCAGTCTGTGGTATTTTGCTATAGCCCCCTAAACAGACTAAGACAGGGCCTGATTCAGTACTCAAAAAATGCCAAATTAGTAATCATGTTATAAAGTTCAATAATGCAAAAATAAAAGTATACACGCCCATATAACGCATTGAAATCATTTTTGGTTTGCCATACTAGCATCTTTAAAGCCTGAAATTATAGAATATTCAACTGGTATACTGAATGTCTCAGGATAAGGTATGTTGACTGATAGGTTTACTTTTTGTTATCTAGGATAATTTAAATTTAAGCATGGCTTCCCATATCCTACCTTCTACCTGGAACCATAGCCTCTAATAAGTAGCAATTTTCTGTTTTGCTTTTTGGGTCTTCATACCCTATTGCCTCTGTTCTCCTCAGAGTTGAGGAAAATGGCCAAAAGATCAGTACATGGACCGAGTAACATGAAGCACCCAAACAGTCCACATAGACGCTGATCTACACCAAATGAGAGTTTGTTAAACTATCTTGTTTTAATACCATGTTGTAAATAGCTTCTTAACCCAGACATACAATCTGTGCTTTAAAGAGGTAAAGATTATTTCTTAAGATTGAATGTAAACAGGTGAAATGATAAAAATAGATTCTCTGTTTACTGATTTTAATGAACAATGATTAATCTTTACAGTATTTATTTGCTGAATATCTTTGAAATAAACATAGCTATTTCTCTCCCTCATAATACCAAGTACATGGAAGTCACACAAAAAATACATATTAAAATGAATAATGAATGACACAATACATGGATTCAAAGGTGTTTACTGTTTGGTCAAACAATATTCTTTAATTGTCAGTCATAGAGTGAAATGTACATTAACATACATGTTAAACATTCATCCCATCTGCATTATTGCTATGTGACATCATTTTATGGTCTGTAGAAAAATATAATTCCTGAGATCATTGTTGGCTTCTTTCAATCATTTTCCTCACTGACAAATCATCTTTCCTTAAACGACTTGGGAGTGTGAATTGGGGTTAGGATGTTCATTATAGACCAACTTTTTGTATCTGCTAAATGAATAAACAGACTCTATCTTTTATAAAGGGTAGAAAAATAACCATGGTGTGTGGAATTATTTTGCAAGGTATACAATATAGGAAAAATGTAGGCTGAACACAAAAGAAGTATTTTCTGAATGTCTCTCAATCACCCATAAGGAACATATATTTCCTAGCCAATCAGTCTTTGGCATACAGCCGTCCAGCTGTTATTTTGCATTTACTTAAAATATCCTCTGCTAAATAGTTGTGTTCATCTTTAAAAGTAAATTGCTTAAAATTACATTCAATTTCTTTCTATAAACCAACATTTTCTTCACCTTCACAAGCAAACACATTAGATACTGAAACATTGTTGTCACCAGCTTTACATACTATTCTGCCATTTGCCATGGTACAACCACAACATAAGTCATAAGAAAGCAATTCTGGCTTTTTACGGAATCTGGTGGAGTTTACACTGAGTCTGGACTTAGTAGGGCTAACAAAACTTTACTGATTTCATAATTCATATTATTTCAGGATGGTTTTCAAAACAATCCTAGAAGTACCTAACTGAAATATAAAACAAAATAAAAGCTATGAGCAATCTTTCTCTCCTGGGTTCACTAAGGCCTTGGAATCATTTGTATCTGTGTACTTGCTTGTGAAAGCACTAAAACAAATTAATTCAAAGAAAACCACTCTGAAACTACTTGAACATTTGATACAACCACAGAGGTTCAAAGGCTTATATGGCCTAGTCTGTATTTTTCTCCAAGTCCTGGTGTCAAAATGATTATAGAATGAGTTGTTTCTTGCTCTGTGATGATTTTTAGTGTGCATGAAACATGAAAGAAGTGAGTATTTAACAAATATCTCATGTATCAGGCTTCTCAGGCTGGAACTGAAAAGCTTTTTGAAGGATTTTTAACAACAAGTAATGGCCTATTTCACAGATCAGAAAACCAACAGTCAGTTTTCTTGACCTACAGCTGAAAACAAAATTATCTTTTAACTAAATAGGAGCTGTTTTATTTATTAAATGCCTTCATTAACAACACCATCTTTCACTTCCTGTTACTCCAATTCAATTTCTCCTGCATACATAGTAATGAGCAGAATGGCTGTGAATCCAGTTAACATCCCAGCATTCTGAATCATGAAGAAGGTGAAATCGGTTTTTCTTCCAGTTACCTTTTCTCTCAGCATATCATTCATCTCTGGAAACTAGAGGAAAGATATATTGTTAGATAACTGTTGCCATCTTGTGGGAGAACATAAAACTGTCACTTACAGATTCCTGTGGAGGTGGGAGGGGACGAGCATTTCTCTGAGTTGTTTAAATGTTTTAGTATAAAGAGCGTAACAGTGATATCCAGCCCTACTAGACATCAACAAGAAGAAAAGTACGAAAATAGTGTTCCCGAAGTGAGTCAATACAGTGGGATGGGATTTACCTCATTTTATGTCTCTCTCTCTCTCTCTCTCCCCCCCAGCTCTCTTCTTTGCTCTCTCTGCTCCATCCACACCATTCTTTTAGGACCGCAAATGCATCCAGCCTCTTTCCATCCTCAAAATCTTCACACCCACCAAAACCTCTATCTGAACTCTTTTCCCTCAAAATTTTCAATGAGCTAAATCTTTGAGGTTTCAGCTTAAATCATACTTTCCTCGGAAGGCTTCTCTTAGGCCCTCCTAATTTAGGTTCCCTTATTATCATCTTTCATCATATATATTGTTTTTCCTTTCATTTCACAGTTTTTTATTTGTAATTATGTAATCACGTGTGTAATTTTGTTTGTTTGTTGAATTTCAGGTTCCCCTTTTTGTAGACAGAAGCCCCAGGAACACGGGGACTGTGCCTTTTTGCTCCCTCCAGGGTCCACAATTTCCAAGCCTGATACAAAAATATCAATCAATAGTAGCTGATTAAATACATTTTTAGAAATCACTATATATTTAATTCCTGTTCTCTTCAATTTGTTTCCTTTTGCTTGTTCTGTCCCTCGCAAAATCATAAGGTTTTTAAATAAACTGTGCTCTGTTCTTGAAATGAAGACTATAACAAATCTTATTGCAGTGAAAGCAATTAAAACCCCAAGTTCTGTACTTAAAAGCTATCCTTTCTCAGCATATAACTTCTACTGAAAAGGCTTCATGAGGAGATCTGTCAATGCCATCGTTCCAAAACATATTTCAAAGTGATTTGCTATACATACAGTGGTGCATTGTACCAAAGCATCCAAGCGGTCCCCAGAATCCACTGTCAATCCACCTGCCTGATTTCAGAAAACTTACTGGGATAAAATGGACGAAATTTATGAAACCGTTCTGAAAGAAGCAAGTGTGCTCTCTGAAAAAAGCAAGTAAGTATATACAGCATCATTTATTAGTATTATTTCTTTAAATTGAATAACTCTAATAGATTCTGTTCTTACATTACAGAAAGAAGAAGTGATGACCTAGCATAAAATATGCTATGAGGCATTAATTCTGTGAAGAAAAACATAAATGCAGTGATGGTTCTAAGAGATGAAATCCTTGCACTTATAAGGGCCTGCACAGAACAATGAACAGAGCTAGACAGTTATCATTTGGAACTAAGAATGCAGATGAAGGAAATTAAATTATTAAATTATGTATGTAATACATCCTCAGTTCCAAATGCAAAAGAAACATTCCTTGAGTTGCATCCACTTAGCACATTTTCATTTTCTAGAAAGCTGTCCATGATTTATTTGAAAATGCACAGGACCATTGGTATTCTCTCTCTTACACACACAAAGACATAAAGACAGTCACAGCATAGACATAAACATAGATACAAATATATACCGTCCCAAGTAAATACCGTTCAATTTTAATTTACCAGTTTTAGTTTAACTCAAAAGGCTCTCACTGTTCAGAACTTTGAAATAACAAAATGCTATTTACTTTAACAAGTTATTCCCTTCTGAATGTGACATCCTCACAAAAGAAGAGAGAAAAGTCCTATGGAGACATACTATAGAATACAAGCTTTACCCACAAGGCAAAACACCTGGGAAGATATCTCTCCTTCAGCAAAAATAAGTCATTTCATCCTCTGTCAGTGAGATCCTAGATCAAACAATCAATGAGAATCACTTTCAAATCACTATTAGTACAAACTACTGAAAAAGAGTTATCTGTTGGACCGGGAATATTTTAAACTACAACAGAAAGGCCTTCCACACTGTGGAAAGCAAAAGGTCACCCTTAGTCAATTCATAACCCAGATGTGTCATTCCAAATTTAAATTAAAACAAGATAAAAATCTTAAAATTTCTTACCATATCCGCCAGAGAAATATAGAGGAACATGCCTCCAGCAAGGGCAAATATAATATTTGGAGCAAAATTATTGCCCACCAAGATGCCAAAAGCTAGCCCAACATAGCAGGAACATGCAGAAAGGAAATTGAATAACAAGGCTTGTCGAGTACTCATTCCTGCATTGAGTAGGATCACAAAGTCACCTAAAAGAAGAAGAACATATCAAGCGAGTAGGGTTACTTTCTTATTTTGGGATGAAATAAAAGAAAATCATCATTGTCTAAAAAAGGGCTCCGTCTTTTTGAGGCATCAGCAGGATTTTTAAGAGTGTGTCACCTGAAACGTCTCCCTCCCCTGAAACCAAGAAGCACCGGACTTGGAGAACAAGAGCAGAGTCCCTTACCTAACTCATGCGGGAACTCCTCACACAGGATGGCGATCGAAGTGCTGAGTCCCTGCAGAAGAGACAAGGTGCAGGAGGCCCCGATGGCCAGGCCATCGATGAAATTGTGGAGGGCATCACTGAGCGTTATCATCCAGGCAATGGTCCCTATTTCTGAGAGCTTCGGCCCCTTCAAACAGGTACATGAGCTTGACTCTTTGTTTCCATCCTGTAAAATAACAGAAAATCAGTCAACAGGATACCACCAATATTTCTTGAAAGTCTAAACGATACACAGAAGTGGATGTGTTACGTGTAGAGAGAGACAAATGTTTCCACCAGAAAAGTCTTTCATAGTAGATAGGAACCCCTAATCATATAAAACAGAGAAAAAAAACTTATGGGAGGGAGAAAGGAAAGGAAGAGATTGACAGGCCTTGAACAAACCACTTAAAAAACATTTCGCTTTGGTTTCACCTTCAAACAATCCTTTCGACTTGTATGAACAAATTCTTACTACTGCCTTCCTAAAGTGTAACTGATATTAACCAAGAATTTGATTTATTCACATTCTTTAAAGTAAAAGAAGTTTGTCAAAGACCAAATTTAAAGTCTCTTCCATGTTACACTTTAAATGTGAGATCCACATTTAAAGCATGATGATATCAAGGCACATTTATTTTAATCTATCTTATGCCACTGTGTGACTGTGGGCAAGGAATCTGGGCCTCAGTTTCTTCAATTGTGAAGTGAAGAGAGTGTACTCAATGGCTCATTTATTTTTCAATGACTTATTAAGTTTCCACGGTATTCAGGTAGTGTGCTGCGTGTTTAGGCTGTAACAACGTGGTCCCTACAAGCTCTAAATTTCAATGGTTCTCTTAACAAATTCCATGAAGTGTGATTGGAACAGGCTTGCTTTTACACAGCACTTCTTTCCACTTTGAAACAATAATAAAAATAGAAAACCCTACAACAGACCCTTTGCAAGAATTTAAATTTCCATCAAATTTACAAAATTGTATAAAATCAAATGACAAATGCCAACTGAAGCATTTTCCAGAAACTGTGGAAAAAGATAATAAAAGGCAAATTCATTTTTAAGCAGGGAAGCAATTTGCAATTAACTGGAGAACATTTTATTCCTAATTCTCCTTCCTGCAACTCTACCTCAACAGCTAATCAACATATTTATTGAACACCTGCAATTGTACAGCAGCGTGCTGGATGCTATGCGAAGTGCACAGAAGTGGAAAATACAGCTTCTATCTTCAAGAAGCGTATTTACCTTGGAGAAACAAGATGTAAAGTATACGACTGACTCTTTTAAAAATGTGCAACATATATCAGCGGAAAAGGGGCTTCCTTCAGAGCAATCATCTGCACGGTTGTGTGTGTACTCTGACGTCACTTCATTGCTCAAAACACTTTGGGGACCTCCTTTCAGAATTGAATGTAGATCCTGCCACACATCTTTTCACCGTTTCATTAGTGGCAAATCTTCAGCTTTGAGGGATGTTTTTTGTTCGTAGACACAGCCAAAAGTCATTTGGAGCCAATAAATTCTTAAATTAATATGAAAGGAGGGAGGATTAGTTGCTAGCTGTTAGTAGTGGTAGAAACAGTAATAGCAAAGGCATATGGTGTTTATTATGTGCCAGGCACTGTACTAAGTGATTTAGATATTTAATTCCTTTAGAACCATTCTATGAGTTAAGTACTGCTATTATCCATCATTTTATGGTTGCGGACACTAAAGCACAGAAAGGCTGGTGAACTTACTAGGGATACAAAAGAAAGAAGTGTGCTTTTTCTAGTAACTGTTCTACTGCTCCAAACTTATGGTGAGGGGTAGGGAACACCTCTTGTGTGTGGTAAAGTCTGAAGGCAATTTGCAAGGAGAATACCCCCTTCTCTCAAAAACACCTGAAGCAACGTTGGAATAAGTATTTAATCTCCTTTTACTTTAAAAGGCAATTCTCATCAGCATAAAAAGAATTCCATCTGGTTTTAAAATGTGGTCTTTTTACTGTATAGTATTAAAACATAAACTGAGGCAAATTAAAAAATTTAAGATCTTATTTGAGCAAGAATGGATTCCAATCTGGCAGTGTCAAACCAGAAGTGGTTAGGAGCATTCCATGGACAGGCGCAGGGAGACACTTTCACCAAGAAAAGACGGAAGCAAAGCAAGGAAACTATTGACTAGCTACACCTTAAAGCCTAGATGGCTGTTTGTGATGGACTGTCCTTAGGTTTTGCTTTTGTAACACTGAGGCATTTACAGGCTTAGATTTTGGATTGTTTATATATGACATTAGAGCCACCTCAGCCTAATTGCCTCCTTGTTTAATTAACTTAATAATTGATATATCTTAAATGCACAACATAATAAACAACAGTGACTTAGTTCATGTCAAATGGGTAGCTTGGATAAGACATGCTCCGGATCAGGAAGCAATCACTGCCAAAAGAGAAACAAAGGCAGTCATGAGAAAAACCCACAGAGGAAGTGACCTTGGCTTTGCAAAAACCTACTGCCAAGATACATTTAATAAGACCAGTTGTTTTCCTCTTCCAACTTGGTTTACCTAATCACATATTTATAATTTCCTTATTTACTTGTGATGATTTAGGGGAAAGATTATAAGACCAAGTCTTGACTACCTGATATTTTGTACAGAGTCTGTATACAAACTCCTTTAATTCTGAAAAAGAAATTAAATTAATATATCAGGCATGGTTCTCTTACCTTTGAGTACAGATATTATTCACTCTATTTATTATGCTTCCTTTTAGCCTTATAATCTTAGGTCTCAAATGACACTGTTGGGTAGGTTAACAGTTATACATTTTTAATAGTCTTAGAACAAATGAAAGAAGGCAAACATTCACAAACAGTTCTTTTTTAATTCACCTGGAACGAAGTCACTGAGCAGAGAGACAATTAAGTCAAGTCCCTTTAGTTAAATTAGGGAGTATTCTTCTCTTTCCCTTTATTTTTTATTTTTCTTTGTTGTTGTTGCTTGATTGCTTTCTCCCTTGTTTGACTTGTACACTAAATGTGAGGCTCCTTCTAATCTCAGCCATGATAAGGCAACTCCATCTAGTGAAAAGACCATCACTAGATGGTCCAGGAGAACCAAGTTCTCGCTCGGCTCTGACAAGAATTACTGTGTAATCATCAGCAAGGCTCTTAACATTGCTCACCTTAATAATTAATGAAAATGAAAGTCAAAGCAAAGTGCAGACTAATCAGAATAGGGGGACAAAGAATAGCATGGAACAAAGTTATGAGAGGAGAGGGGACACTGAGTAGAATCCCAACAGAAGTATGGAGGGGAAGAAGCAGAAAGTAAAAGAAAAAAAAGTACTAAGAAATCGAAATGAAGAAAGCAAGTATGCTTATTGCAGAACAGTCTAAGTTTAAGCAAGGAGGAAGAAGACCAAAAAGGAACACAAGGAGAGGAGGAGTGGTATGAGTTGGGAGGAAAAGGAAGAGAAATCAAAACAGGAAGATAAGAAGGATGAGGAAAAGGAGAAGGTGAAGAAGAACAAGAAGGGGGGCAAGAAGGAGGAGGAAGATGAGGAAAGAAAAAGAAAGAACTTAGCGATCCTGCATAGGACACAGATCATATAAATATGGCTTACACCTGCAGTGAAATACTATGCAGAGTAGTGGAGATGATGAATATTTTATTTTTCCACATGTAAAGATGTCCAAAACATAGCATTGAGGTTTATATATATATATATAAAACAACATGTCTAGTGGGCACCTTTTTGTAAAAATTATTATTATAATTTCATGATGGTCTAAGCGCAAACATACTTGGAAAGATATATACAAAAATGCTAATCATGGTTCTCCCTAGGAGATAATACTGTGGATAATCCTTGGGTTTTTTCTTTTATCTTTTATGGGTGTCCTGGATTTTTTTTTTTTTTTGCACTTATTATATATTATTTCAATACTCAGAAAACAAAACATTAAAGCCATGGGGTGAGAACCTCAAGAGAGGGAAAAGTGAACCTGTGATGACTCAGGAGTTATCATCATCAAACAAGGTAAAGCTGGAGAAGCAAGCTGCCTGGCAGGTTTGGTCTGCATTAAAAAGAGGGTGTATCGTCCCACTAAGTGAGACTTTTTTTGTTAAGTTAATGGCATGAGCACTGTCAGACCTCACTATGCATTGGAGGAGGCAAGGTGAGTCATGATTAATAAAAATTTTTTTGTGGCTTATTGTCTATACGTTTTATTGATAAGAAGGTAAAAGCGAGCAACCACTGCAGGTGAAAGTTAAATTTCAAATTCTACATCCCATGCTGAAAGAATTTTGCAGAGCAAGACCTCTGGTAAAAAAAAAAAAAAAGTCAAAAAGGAAAGTAGAAACACTTCAAAAAACATAACAAAGATGGCAAAAGGAAGTATAAATAAACAAACAAAAGCTGAAAACTGTATGCAAAGGAACATAAAATCTATGCCCATAAAAGAGAAGTTAATGTAATATAAATAAAAACAATAAAATATTATTTTAAGAAGCTGCAAATAAAGAGAGGTGAGAGTTAAAGAAAGGGGCACTGAATGCAAGCTAGCTTAATGATTAACGGGTATGGGCTTTGGCACAAAATGGGTGTGAGATTAAGTAATGGCTCTGCTACTTAACAGCTCTGTGCCATTTGGAAAGTTACTTGGGTCCTAGCTAACATAAGACAAGAAAAGGAAATAAAAGGTATACACACACAGGGAAGAAATAAATAAAACTGTTTTTGTTGGCATATGTCTATGTAGAAAATGCAAAAGAATCAAAAAAAAAAAGCTCCTAGAATATAATAAGCAAGTATAGCAAGGTTGCAGGGCACAGGTTAATATATAATAGTTGCTTTCCAATATACCAGCAATGAACAAGTGGAATCTGAAATTAAAATCATAATACCATTTACATCAGCACCCCCTAAAAGTGAAATACTTAGGTATAAATCTAACAAAATATGTGGAAGATCTATATGAGGAAAAGCACAAAACTATAATGAAAGAAACCAAAGAAAAACTATTCTGTTCATGCATTAGAGGACTCAACATAGAATTGTCAAGATGTCAGTCCTTCCCAATTTGATCTATAGATTCAGTACAATCCCAGTCAAAATCCCAGCAAGTTATTTTGTGGATATTTTGTGATTCTAAAGTTTATATGAAAACGCAAAATACCTAGAATAGCTAACACAACACTGAAGGAAAGAAACGAATTTGGAGAACTGACACTATCTGACTTCCAGACTTACTGTAAACCTACAGTAATCAAGATGGTGTGGTACTGATGAAAGAGTAGACAAACAGATCAATGGAACAGAATAGAGAGCCCAGAAGTAGACTCATATAAATATGGTCAACTTATCTTTGACAAAGAAGCAAAAGCAATACAATGGAGAAAGACAGTCTTTTCAACAAATAGTACTGGAAGAAGTGGACATCCACATGAAAAAAAAAAAAAAAGAACCTAGACACAGGCTTGACACCCTTCACAAAAATGAACTCAAAATGGATCATAGACCTAAATGCAAATGCAAAACTCTAAAACTCCTAGAAGATAACACAGGAGAAAACCTAGATGACCCTGATTATGGCCATGACTCTCTTCCCAGGTTCTAGTAACTGCTCCTTCTTCGCCATCCTTTGGGCCCAGGGGTGGTAACAACTTTACCATTACTGGTCCCTGGTTCATGCACTACTCTTATAACCCATTCACACCTTATAAATAAATCTTCCTCAAATTATTCTGAGTAGTCCATCTGTTTCCCGTTGGGATCCTGATAGAATCACTAGTACTGGAAGTGGCCATAAAAAACAGACCCCCCAAAATGGAATTTAATTGGGTTTTTCATATATTCAAAGTTCGGGGAAATGGGACATTGGTTACCCATAGGTGGGCTTCAATTTTCAATGAAGGCCAGAACATGAAGGGACTCTGCAAGCTCTAGGCTATATTGCAAGCTTTCCTGCCAGTTGGTTCTTAGGACCCAGCAGAGCCAGTGGAATTGGAATAATCTGTGGCAGACAGAGGTGCTGAAAGGAGCCTTCTGGCAATCCCTGATCAGAGAATCACAGTGCAGACCCTTAAGGTGTTAGGTTAAAGCCATGACCTTTTTTGCCATTAACTATTCTTTATCTCAAAAGCAGTTCCTTGCTTGTTCCTAGGTCCTTCTAGAGACTTACCTTGTGCCCATGGAACATCTAGTGGCCCTGAGATCATTCCCAGCAAGCCATAAAATCAGCTGTTCACACCAGCATTCCATCATTAAATTGTATATACAAGTACAAGCCCACACCAGTCTTGAAGACACAGATTGCAATGGCAGTTGATTCAGACTCTCATAATCTAAACCTAATACTTCATCTCTTTTCCCTTAACAACAATAAGGCTACATGGGGCATTTCCTATAGCCAGTTAACTGTGAATAGTGAGTGTCCCAGCACCAACCAGCTATACAATCTTACTCACAATGAACTTAAAATAAAACAATAAAGATAAATCCTCCAAGGGGGCAGAACTTTTGAGTGTTGTGTTGAACTTCGTGAGGAAGTAATGGCCTGAGATATACATCTACACTAACTCATGGGTGGGTGCTAAAAGAGTTGGCCAGGTGATCAGAGACTTTCAAAAAACAAAACTGGAAACTGGTGGCAGAGATCTGGAAAAAATATATAGATGGACCTCTTGTAAAAGGCACAGAATATGAAGACAATTCTATTCCATTAAATCTCATAAGAGGCTATCACTGAGGATGGTCTCAGTAATAAAGTGAGCAAGAAGACCTGACTATAAATGTCACTTGGTATCTTTCATTGGCCATCCCAATGTTTGCTTAATTTATCCCCAGGCTCCCTCCTTGAGGGGCAACTTAGGCTGGTTATGTCCCTAATTAAAGATCACCGCTCCACTGAACAGTGGCTTTCTGTACAAGATTAGTTCCCTCCCAGTTCTAGTAGCTTCTTCCTTCCCCTTTCCCTTTGGACAGAAGATTGCTAACAGCGCCACCATTTCAAGCCCCAGGTTTACTGCACTCTCCCCTGTGGTTCACCCACAACTTGCCCAGAGTTTTGTAAACCGCCCTTTTTCTATTTTTTATTTATCCTTACTTGAAAGTGCCATCTCTTTCTGGAGAGGACACGACTGATTCAAAGTCAAATTCCACATACAACATTCACAGACTCTTTATATACTGTTATATATATTTCAACAGAAAAACTTACGAAAAGGATTAAATAGACACAAAGATATGAAGAGTTAAAGGCACTATACAAATATAAAATTTCGATGGGCTTTGCTTTTATGGCTATATTTTCAAGAGATTTCAATGGACTTTATAGCTGATGGTTCCTTTGTCCTTCCTCTAGCCCTGAAGAGTCAGTCTCAGCTCATTATAACCAAAATCAAACTTCATATGAGAAAAGAGAAATTAATTTTATCTTTACTGCATATAACCAAATATAATTCAAATGCACTTAGTCTCTAGTCATTTGGTTTCAAGACAAAACTCATAACTATTTTCAAAACTCTCTTTGCCAATGAAAATAACAATTAACGAGAAAATAATAATTTCCCGAAAGCTTGAAAATTGTTTCCTTTCCCTCCATCCCTTCTGTGAGATGTGATTGAAGTTATTTAGCTCTTTAGGAGTTGAAATAATTCTTTCATTTGCAGTTGGGACCATATCATTTTACTGTCCTGATAAAAATAACTTAGGAGAAATCTGAGGGGTTTTCAAGAAATTATGCTACTATTTTGCCAATGGGACTTAGAGTATATACTAATTAAGTATTTACAGTTACCCTAATGGACTACTTACGCCTCTCTAAAAGGATGCCTACTGTTACTACAGATGGAGGAGGGCATTAATGCTCTGATACATTCGAGAAGCAGGATACCATTTCTTAGAAAAAGCTTGCATGATGTACTCCCCAGCCCACGCAACTCTCATGGTTACTGAGAAGGCTTAAAGGAAGTCAGAGCACCAGGAAATTGGTTACATTTTCATTTAAGTTGGAGAAATTTGTTGCGGGGCTCCTGAAAAATGGGGTTCCCCAAAGGCAGGGATATCTACATTGCTCAGCATCAAGTCTTCCAGAATAATTCAGAGGAGGAAACAGGAGTAGGGTGGGATGTGGTAGAGGAACCGGCCCCATGCGGCAGCTGCCTGTGTTGTAATTACCATTTGATATGAATTATGTGAAAAAAACTGAAATAAAGAAGAGCCCACCCAGTGTACTACAAGTGATTGACTATCGAGCCCTGCAAAAGATGAGGGCAGGCTGTCTGATTGGCAGAGATCTAGAAATGCAAGCCTCTCAGAGCAAGAAGTTTGGGAAAGCGATGAGAGGCAAGGGATGACAGGTGACAACAGGGACAAGAGCAAGTGCCAACCGCAGTCACCGCGACAGAAGAGGCGATGAGGACCACAGGAGGGGCACTAAGAAACAGGCAGTCTGCCAGTAGAGAAGAAAGTGAGCAACAGAGGGTTAGAAATAACCCTGTTCTCTGAGGAGGCAACTGGCCCCCGGTCTATATTTCAACAGTTTAGAAAAACAGAGCATCTCTACTATGTATGTGGAGAGGGAGGGTTGAGAACTACACAGGGGATAAGGGTACCAGGACCTCATTCCCTCTTAAAGATGCAAATGGATACGCTGAAGATTTGCTCACCAGTTTAAGAAAAGAAATTTGTATTGAGGTAGAGTTGATTTACAATGTTGTGTTAATTTCTGCTGTAGGGCAAAGTGATTCAGTTATACATATATATACATTCTTTTTTTATATTCAAGAAAAGAAATTTGATAGTGAGGAATTGAGCATGAAAGACACAGGGTGTACTCAGGGAGCTCAGAACAGTAAAATGATAATAGTAGTAGCACAAGTCATTAGTAGTAAAGTCATTTAATCTTCACAATAACCCCATGAGGTTATGAGTTCCATTTTATAGATGAGGAAATTGAGTTATAAAGAGGTTAATTAAGTAACTTGCCCAAAGTCACATCTCTAGAAAGGCGCAGAGACAGGATTTAAACTTCTATGCCAAACAAGCTACGCCTGTGATCTCCAGAAAATATAGGGTTTTATTTTCTCTTATTCACTCCTGTTCATCCAGTATCTAGCACTGCAGGCACCCTGAACGTTTGTTGTCTGAATAAATGAAGGTCAAGTAATAGTAAAAGTACATTTTCTCTCATGACAGGTTCACAAATCATTGTCACATGAAGCATCTATTCCAGTCTTTCCAAAGAACAAACATAAGGGCAGTGACACAAGATGGGTAAAGAGTGCATAGAAAAATGTTCATTAATCAATTCCAAATTGGTTCATCTACATTAAAAAAAACACTCTGAAAGTGCAGAAGTGTTTTTCTTGTTCTTTGCTTGTTTTGTCACCAATTCTTTAATGTCGTGGAGCCACATCAAAAGCTCCTTGTGGACAAGGATTTTTTTGTTTTTCATTTCAGCCCAAAGTTTAATATTAGTAGGTGTTCAGTAAATTTTTCTTTTAAATAAATCAAGGGGAGGGGGGTCTTGTTTTGCTGAACTGGATGGAGTAATGGAATGCCAAATCACATCCCAGTCAGCAGACAACAGTGCCTCCACATCCGTCCCGGTGACCTCCAAAGGGCAGAAGACCTTTACCAGCAGCCACCGTGCATCTAACTCGAGGATGCTTACACGTTTTTCAGAAGATGGTTGGAGGAAGGGGGCAAAAAATCATAGTAGCAACAAAGGCGACTAACACTGTTGAGTGCTTACCATTTGCAAGGTACTCTGCTAAATGCCGTGAGCTGAGCACCTCTAACATCCAATCGCAGATGCAGTAATGCAGGTACTAGAGGTAAGGGCTGGACCCAAACCACACAGCTAGAGATGGAAAAGCCATTGAACCCAGATGATTTGACTCCTAAGCCCATGCAATAAAAGGCAGAGAAGACTGCTCAAAAGGACTGAGTTTTTCCAGATAAGAAATTCTGCGTTCAGTAATTTATTCCCATGATAATGGGTTATTTTATTGCTGTTGCCAGTCTCCATCATGGAAGGTACCAGTAAACCAAGTACCTCTGGTTTTGAGTAGAATACACTAAGCTGATGTTTTGGGTTTTGCTAACACTTCAGACACACTTAAAATAATACCTCCAATCACTGAGGGAATAAAACACCATCTCGGGCTTTCAAATCTACTCCATATAATCTGTTGTTTACAGACTGCAGTATGGATAGGAAATATACAGTTGTTTTTTGACTGTCCCTTCCTGAGTCTGTTACATTTAATTTAATAAAATGTAATTTTAGAACCAGAGGCTTATTTGAGATTATCGATACTTATTTAAACGTTAAAACACAGTAACACTTACTTTGAAGGAGTTCCATCTAAAATTTTCTCCAATGTCATTTCATGCCAGCATCCCTTGTGCCTTCGCTACTCTGATCTTCTTTCGATTCCTAAAACCCACCAAACTCTTTCCCACCCTGGAGACTTTGTGCTGGCTGTTTCCACAGCCATGACCGTCTTCTCCCTGATCTTTGCATAGAGAGCTGCTTCCTACAGTTCAGATTTTAGCTTAAATATGTCCCTGACCACCCAAACTAGCTGCAAAGATATCATCACATCACCACATTTCAATTCCCTGCACAGCATCTGTAACCCTATAATGTTGGGCTATGTACCCACTGGAACAAAAACAGTGCCAGAGATCAGACACATGTTCTGTCTAATTTGCCACAATATCTCCAGCGGGTGGAACAGAGACTGGCTTTAGGCATGTGATCACAGGATACACGACAAGTGAATGAATGACAGAATGAAAAACTAAATACCATACTCCTGCCCATTAATACAGTTTTACTGATTTGACCTACAGACCAGGATGTCATTCAGAATGTGAAATGTTACCACAAAAGAAGGCTCGGTTTAAGATTGCCTTTATTGTTTTAATACATAAGTTGCATGACTGAAATTTTGGTCCAAGTCAGAAAAACTACAAAGAATCCAGAGAAATTTTCTGCAAAATGATGCCCTCCCAGTAAAGGATCTTTGCAATTTTACTTTCCAAATGTAAAACAATCTCTAGATTTGTTTGTTTTGCAGCCTAGAAAACTATTGATGATCCCTCACTTCAGTTTTTCTGATATGTATTTTATAACCTAGTAATAAAAGTAGATAAACTAGAAAGCATCAAACCAGAGACCTGCACGGTTTACTGAAACTTCAAAGGTGATCTTTATTGGTGCTTTCTCAGCCATTGCATTTTTTTCTTTAATCTGCCTTCACTGAGTTGCTATAAAGGTTTAATAAAGTCATGCTCATTAAGCAATCTGATAATCCTCAGTAGAAGAAGATTCAATAAAGTTTGTTCTTTTTTTTACTTTTAATGCTCTGATACCTGATATCAGAAATAAGAAGCAAAAAGAACCACTTTAAAAAGAAATGGGGGCTCACACATTGAGGTTTCTCCTTTTGACTGATACGAACTCAAACTTACAATAGATCTGAATAAATTGGGCCACTGATCAACAAAGTTGATCAAAGGTACTAGAGGTAAGGGCTGAGCAAAGTTAAAGACAGGAGAAAGTCACCACTTAATTAACAAAAAGGAAGAGTCATTAACTTAATTGCACCGAGATCCTCAAAAAGGGACTGAAATCCCCTATCTAAAAAGCAAGCACACGGTAAAATCAAATTCCACCACCCAATCAATGATCTGACTGTAACCTGATGGTACATTTATTAAGAGTGAACACCTAATTTGGTCTTTAAACACCTTCAATTATTTTTTATTCACTAAGATAATCAGTGAAGTATTTCTAGTTATAAAAGTGCTTTGTGTGATCTGGACATTTGCCTCAGACATAAAACTGAATAGATAGGAATATATAGGCAGATAAACATCTGTGCGTGTGTGTGTGTGTGTGTGTGTGTGTGTGTGTGTGTGTGTGTGTGTGTGTGTGCGCGCGCGTGACAATCTGCTAATGCTCTACTACAGAGTGTAGTAGTGTTAAACCCAAAAAACACCTTGGCAAGACCACACTTCATTTGCAAGATACTTTAGCTTTGTGATCTTTCTAATTTAGGATTCTTATTTTTGAAATATATAGAATAAATATAGTATGGAATACTAGAATATAGAATAAATTCTACCTCCCCAATAGCCTCTCCTTGGGACATGAATTTTACTTATTACAATAAAACATCTCATGCTTTGGCAAATTTTCCATCATGCAATCCACTGAGTAAAAATTACTCACCGGGTCTTGATCCAGTATTCCCAAACTGCAAGATGCAGCATGTAAAAAATATAGCACCACATAAATATTTTCAAATGAGCAAACAGCAAAAAATTTTTTAAAAAGAGACCAATTTTGGCAAGCCCAGTGTTTATGACATGGACATCTTTTATAATTCAACCTTTAAAAAAGCCTGAAAAAGCTGATGTTAAAGACACACCAGCAATAGAATATATATTTACATTTTTCTATTGCTTATGCTAGTTTGCATAATAAAATTAAGCAACTCTTTCTGATGCCCAGAATAATTTACTTGAACCTCGTAATTTTTTTTCCTCATTTTTCAAAAGAAAAATGTATTGGCATTCATCCTCAATTTTTTTTATCAATCAGCATGCACAACAAAGCAACACAGCGATTCTTCATTATACTAATGGGGGAAAAATTAACTTGACATCAAGCCTAATTGAGTAAAACTTCACTAATTCTAAATAGGTATAAGTCCTGCTTGATTTGTGAAAAGAATTTAGTATAGAACATGTTTAGATAAATACACTTTTATAGCTTTCCAGAATTCACACTCACAAATAGCTTCCACAGCAAGCACGGGGTGTGGTAGAGGGCCTTCAGAAAACCTGCCACGTTGTATGGATAAGATTAATGTAGCATCTCAATTACAAATAACAACTTGGTGTTTCTTGAGATAACTTGAAAACTTTAAGTGCATCTTCCTAACAAATTATTTCAAAAGCAATTTTTATAGAGGATGCCAAAGTACTCTACAGCCCAGTCTATAAGCAAAATGTAACAAATCATACGTTATTAGCTATGACAGGTTAGCAGAGTCAAATTTAATGAGGTTTCATTCTGCAGGCAATCCTCAAGTTGCATTGCAAAAGTTCATTTGTAAGTTCATGGTTAGAAATCAGAACTGATTAGAGCAATGTTCCCATTAGGAAGGTCGTGTCATGCCTATATACGGAAGGAACATGGGGTTGGAACTCAAGACCCCAGGAGGGGATCTCATCGTAACTTTGCCATTTATTATCTGTGTGAACCTGTGTGAGTTATTTAACTTAACTGAGTCTTAATTAAATCTGTAAATAGACTTAATACCTATTTTCCAGGACTTTTGTAGGAATTAAACATAGTATCTGTAAGGCACCTACTACAGTGCTCTCTACTCCCACCCCTGGGCATTTATTTTGTTTTATCAAGTATCTCTCTACCTCAGAGACGATTAGCTGGGAGGTTGTAAGGGTGTTTCAGTTGTAGGGGTGTACATACTTTAAATTGTATGTAATAATTGGTGGGTCTGTATATTCTTCTGTTGCAAAAGTTCATGCATTTCATCAAACAGCTTCCTAAGGGGGATTCTTAAGACCTGCTCTACAGGGGTACTTGCTTAAATTTTTAAAAATTAGAAATGGCCAAATGCTTACAAATAATAATTGGAAGTATCCTCTGCACCTAGGTTACCATTTCATCCTATCTTATTTACTTAGCAACCTCACACCTATCCTTCACGATTGGTACAAGCATCATCTTCTCAGGAAAGCATCTGGGACCACTTCATCTGCATCACTTCCCACCCCAACATGTGCCACATCTTTCTCAGCACAGCAACTTGTGTATAAACCTACTAAAGTACTCATCACACCACGCTATAACTATTTTTACATGGATATACGTACCTTTAAGGAATTCCAAGTACATGGTAGATTCTTAATAAGTGGATAGAATTTTTTCCCACAAAAAATGTATTTATATTTGGTTTTCATTAAAAGTAGTCAAAAACACTAATTCAAAAAGATAAATGTACCACAATGTTCATACCAGCACTATTTACAATAGCCAAGACATGGAAGCAACCTAAATGTCTATCGACAGATGAATGGATAAAGAATATGTGAGATAGATGATAGATAGATAGATAGATACATACATACATACATACACATGATGGACTATTACTCAGCCATAAAAAATAATGAAATTTTGCCATTTGCAGCAACATGGAAGGATTTGGAAGGCATTATGCTAAGTGAAATAAGTCAGACAGAGAAAGACAAATGCTGTATGAGATCACTTATATGTGAAATCTAAAAAATACAACAAACTAGTGAAAATAACAAAAAAGAAGCAGACTCACAAATACAGAGAACAAACTAGCGGTTACCAGTGGGGAGAGGGAACGGGTGGAGGGGCAATATAATAGGGGTAAGAGACCAAAAAAAGGGTTATTATGGGATTATATGAAGACATCTGTGTGAAACTTTTGAAAATTATAAAGCACTATAGAATTTAAAGAACCTTTCATTCAACAAAAAAATTGTTTTTAAAAAGTAGTCATTTTAACTGATGAGAAACATGCATATCAGAAAGCAACTTGGCTTTGGTAAAAGAACTTCGAGTTTGACAGATCTAATTTCAAATAAATCCTAACCTCTCTGAAATTCAGTTTCCTCATCTGTGAAATGGAGATAATCACACCTACCAATCGAGGTTGTACATGAATAACATTTGTCTAGTACTGAGTATATTCCCTGCACAAGATCTATACCACCAACATCACACCACTAACTACCACCATCACAATTGTTGCTGTTAATTATTCAGGAGTGACAGGTAACAGAAATCTAACATGCTTATTGATGGATTGCTCTACCTGACACTGACTGTGGCTCACAGACCAGAGAAAAGAAAATCTGTGCAGGGACAGCTTTCAGGAGGCGGAGCGCAAAACGATATTTCTGGAACTTCGTACACAGGAGCAGGCTACTTTCATATGTGACTCCCTGGTTCCCAGAACCCTCCAAAGGTTGCAGGCATGCTGTTCTCAGGGTCTGAAACAGTGTGGGAGTCTACCCAGGTGGAGTATCACCGTCTCTGCCTTGCACCCATGCAGAGTATTGCTTGAGTTTGTGAGTCCAGGATGTAAAGGTCAACATCTCCACCCCTGAAAGTAAGGACACAGGCTCAGGGTTGAGAAATCTGCCTTTCTGCCCAGCAATCTGTTATCATCTCTAATCACCTCTTAACTACATTAACAGAGAACCTATTCCAAGTTTTTCCTCTCTTCGCCAACCCCATGCTCCTTACTGCTACTTCCCACCTGCCTGAGATGGAGGCATCTGACACACACCCTCCCCTCCGCCCACAAACACATTCTCCACCTTCCACTAGATCTTAGAATAAAAACCCTTCTCCTTTTGAAGATCAGCAGTTCCACTCGTGTTCTAATTCCCTTTTAGTTTCTTCTCTAAGAATTTGCTGCATCAGAACTTCTGGTCACGACTTCCATTGTTCTCTGCTTCCCACCCTCTCGCTGTCCACTCCAGCCTCTCCTCTCTGTCTGCAATCTCCTTTAGATTAACGAATTCCTGAATCCGGATCCTCCCCTGAACTGCTGTTCTCCCTCATTCTTCTTCCCTTCAGTGACAGACTCCTTGAAATAATTCACTTCTCTAGTCTTTTTCTGCATCTATTTATTAAATCCGGCATTTCCTCTCCTTATAGCCTACTACAGCAGAGTAATCCCTAAAAAGTAGCTATATCTGACTTCAGAAGCATTGAAAATTTATAAATTCTTTACTAAGAACTTTTTGAAAACACCGAGGAAAGACTTATTCAGTACACACAGCACGATTCTAAATACCCTTCAGACCTCTCCTCCTGGCCATAGTTTCAGCTGTCAGGGCAGGACCTCCAATCTCTACTTTCTTGAAAATTCTTCAAATTTTTCTCTCCCCCCGCCCCCCCCCCCCACACAGCAGTTCTCCATCTTCAGATAAACTTATTATTATGGAAGCTGATTGAGTATTCTCAATTATTGCTCTGCGCTGGGGCAATGCAAACAAAGACATATTATCAAGGAGAGTCTGCAGTATACTGAAGGTCTATGAGGTTTCTTCTATTTACTGCTGGAAACATAGCACCACTCCATCCCACCCCAGCCCCTGGCCATTTTCGTCTACATTCCTCGCCAATGGTCCTGAGGACAGCATTGCCTACTGCATGGGACTTTGTGCACCAAAGTGTCTTCTAATGAACTTTGACGTTGAGAAGTTTGGGTCTAAAGGGAAAGCAAATCAACCTCAAAATTCAACTGCCTTCCTATCCTTTATTCAAACTTGCTATTTGGTTTTATTCTCTGCAAACTTCCATGAAAACCCTGTTCTCAACTCTTCTGGAAACCTTCATTAATATAACTCTTGACTATAAATTGCTCCTGCACTGAAGTAATCCATCTATTTTTGAACCTTCAAAATGTACCCCACCATATTTTCACAGAAAACCCATTCATAAAATGCTTTCCTCCTTCCAGTTGACTTGTGCTTATAAACCTGACATATGAGCCCACAACTTTGTACCAAGCTCCCTACTCGAAATCAAGAGCTGCCCAATCAATATTCTGCCATTGAAATAGAGAACGTTGTGGCTTTGAGGCCACACACAAGGTTGGCTGTTGTTGCTCTCACTTAATCCCCATAACTTCTCAGGAAGATGGTCATGTTTGGTAATATGGACGTGGTAGTAATAAGATTTAATATTTACTTCATAGCTGTACTTTTTCATTACTTTTAAAATATTTCATTTCGTTTGTAATAATCCTGATTGGTAGAGACTTTGCCAATTTAAAGATGAAAAGAAATCGTTTTAGAAAAGTAAAGTAACCTGATTAGTGGTAAAGTATAGTTGATTTACAATGATGTGTTAGTTTCAGGTGTACAGCAAAGTGATTCAGATATATGTGTGTGTAAACATATATGTATATTCTTTTTCAAAGTCATTTCCATTATAGGTTATTACAAGATATTGAATATAGTTCCCTATGCTATACAGTAGGTCCTTGTTGCTTATCTATTTTACATATAGTAGTTTGTGCCTGTTAATCCCAAACTCCCAATTTATCCCTCCCCCTTCCCTCCCCTTTAGCAACCATAAGTTTGTTTTCTATGTTTCTGAGTCTATTTCTGTTTTGTAAATAAGTTCATTTGTATCATTTTTTAGATTCCACATATAAGTGATATATGATATTTGTCGTTCTCGGTCTGACTTACCTCACTTAGTGTGATAATCTCTAGGTCCATCCATGTTGCTGCAAATGGCATTATTTTGGCTCAAGTTCTTTTGACAAAACAAAGTTGCTCTAACTTTCATGTAACTAATCAATTAACACCTACTGAATAATACTGTAGTTCAGAAATGACACAATTTTGCCAGAAAATATTCTTATTTATTCATTTAGTCTTTCACTCTGCTTTAAGAGTCCTCAATTCTAAAAGTAAAAAAAAAATTCTTCTCAGAAAGAGAGAACCATTGCAGATTCTTAACAGATATACATTTTTCCTCCTGGATTTCTAAAATTTTTAAATAACAAACATTTTTTTAAGTTTTTAATTAAAATTTATAAAATGAAAAAATTAAAGTAAAAAATTTAAGGGGGCTTCCTTGGTGGCGCAGTGGTTGAGAATCTACCTGCCAATGCAGGGGACACGGGTTCGAGCCCTGGTCTGGGAAGATCCCACATGCCGTGGAGCAACTAGGCCCGTGAGCCACAACTACTGAGCCTGCCCGTCTGGAGCCTGTGCTCCGCAACAAGAGAGGCCGCGATAGTGAGAGGCCCGTGCACCGCGATGAAGAGTGGCCCCTGCTTGCCGCACCTAGAAAGAAAAGCCCTCGCACAGAAACGAAGACCCAACACAGCCAAAAATAAATAAATAAATAAATAAATTTAAAATTAAAAAAAAATTAACTAAGTATAGATTATCCATACTTTATAGTACAGAAAAAAAAAATTCCAATAAAATTCAACATTGAGAAAAACTCTTAGTAAATTCTGAATATGAGAGAACTTTCTTGATCTAATTAATGGTATCTATTGAAAAAAACAAACAAACTAAAGCCAGCAACCTACTGAACTTAGAAGTGTACCCATCAAAGTCAGAAACAAGACGAAACACCAGCTATCACTACTTCTACTCAGCATTACCCTGTGAATCCTTGCCATTGTAATAAGAAAAAAAGAGTTATAACAATTGTAAAAGAAGAAAAAATTTGCTTCTTTGCTCATTGACATCTACGCAGAAAATCCCAAAGAGTAAATAAATAAAATACAAAGAATTGCAGGAGAGTTCAGCAATACTGCAGGTTTAAAATCAATATACTGAATTCAATGTACTCCTATATAATAACTAATTAGAAAATGGAATTGGAAACAATACCATGTATAATACTTGCAGAGCTACAAAGTAATTAGGAATAAATCTAACAGAACACTCTAAAGACATTTTTATAGAAAATTACAAAACAAAGAAAATCTGAAATCTCATAAAGATGTTAGCTGTCCCTCAACTGATCTCTAGGTTCAAGGCAATGTCAATAAAAATCCCCAAAATATTGATAGGGAAGAACAAAGATAACTTTCAGTGAAAACAGCAAGGTGAAGAGCCTTGTCCTGGGGCATTCTATGTTCACTACAAATTATAATAATTAAGGTACTGGTAATAAGGCAGAAATTTTTTAATAGACAAATGAAAGACAATAAAAAGTCTAGATATAAACACATTGTTATATAGAAACTTGACATATGGCAGAGATAAGATGATCTATTCAATAAAAGAAGCTAGGTTAACTGCTTATCTATACAGAAAGCAAAAAGTGTCTCTTTTTTTATATACAAAAACAAATTCCATGTGGAATATTAAACCTTTTGGAAAAAAGTACAGAAGAATATCTTCTTTACTTTGGCAAAGGGAAGCTATCTTAAACAAAATACAGAAAGTAGAAAGCTTGAATAAAAGTATTGATATGTTTGACTACATTAAAATTAAAACTTTTAAAAAATAAAATATAAACAAAGTGAAAAGAGAAGTCGAGACTTTGAGAATATATTTGTAATCCATTTAATCAATGAAGATTAGCATCCAGAATATATACAAAACTCCTACAAATGACAAAGAGTATCCTTGACTAAACTTTAGTCAGGATCCTCTGAGCCCTGTTCTCAACTAGAACTCATTCATGGGCTTCTTTGCCCCTCCTTCCAGAGTCCAGTTGTAGCAAGAGTCCTGCTAAGTCAATTTAGTAAGAATCCCCATATTCTTGATATCTGATCATCTTGGCCTGCCTTTAGCAAGAATGCTGTCAAGTTGGTCTAACAAGGATCCCTCTTACTCTTGATGTCTCCTCTTAGTAATTCTCTGTCCACTGACACCCTCACTCTGCTTGTTAGCCATAAATCCTCAGCTGTCTTTGCTATATTCTGAGTTGAGCCCCATCTCTCTACTCTATTGTAATAGAGTTGACCCCTATCTCTATAATCTTGAATAAAGTCTTCCTTGCCATTTTAACAAGACTCAGAATAAATTTTCTTTCACTAAATAAATAAATTTTCTTTCAGATCAATAAGAAAAAAGATAAGCAACTCAACTAAAAATGTGCGACATAGATGAACAGGAAACACAAAACTAAAATGGCCAATAAGCATATGAAGAGATGCTCAACTTCACTAGTAATCAGAAACATACAAAGGTTAATCACAGAAAGATACCGTTCCAAATTCATTAAATAAGCAATAGATTTTTTGAAGTCTAAAATTTCCAACAATTGCTAAAGATGTGGAGAAAATGTGAATTGTGCTGCTGCTGAGAGTGTAAATAAGCATAACAGTTTAGAGAGCAATTTGTTGTTCTTCAATAAAATTACACATGTGAGTACTGTATGACCCATTTCTTACAAGTCTAGCTATGTACCCCAACCTTTCTCACAGAGTTCCCGTGAGACAATTAAGCCCTAGTGCCTTAAGGCATCCATAGTATATAATAAATTATTTTCTTTTCTGTGCACTTTTCCATACATATGTTTTGCCTCCATAAAAATGTTTTCATTTAGAGAAAAAGTAACCATCTTTCCTCCTCCCCTCCTTCTTCCAGAGTTCTCTTTCCAACTGCTTCATTTCTGTTAATCACACTATAATTATTTCTGAAACACAGGCTCATGCACTCATTTTCAGTCTTTCCATCCCAGAAGACCAACTCTTGCCAAGACAGGCCAATACTATCTGGAACTCTTATCAAATATGTCTTTCTTTTTTTCCCACCAACATCAAACAGATCTTCTGTTTTCTCTCTTATGCTGCATTTTGTAAATCAAGTTGGAAACTAAGCAGTTTTTGGCATCTTATCCTGATAACTCACAAAAGGTTTCCATCCACTATGAGTAGTACTCTTTTTGAGTGAATTTTTAATGATTCTTTGGCAAACAATATGTGGGACAGAAATCAGACAGGATTTCTGCGGCAGTTTCTAGTGAGGTTGAGAAGACTTCTCTGGGAATGTCTCATTTTTGAATGCCTTTTCTTTCTTTCCTTTTTTTTACTTTAAGATATTCATTATTTAACAGAAATTAAATTGTGTGTGTGGTCTATTTACAAAGGCAAAAGAAAACCCTAAAACTCTATAAGTTATACCCAGAACTCAAAATTTCATAACATTTTAATTATGTCTGCATACAAATGGATTAAAATTATAAACTCTACAAAAAAGTATTAACCGTACAAATGTTTATGAGTAACTAAAATATTCCCTTTTCATTTGGATATCATAGCAGTCCCTGACTGAGACCCTTAAGCAGCTGTTTGTCCTTCAAATAGATTAAATAGTATGGATTTGGGTACATTTCAAAGCACTTTCACATACTGTGCATTACCTTATTCGATTCTCCCAGCTGACCTAAGAGTCGGTAGTACAAACTACTTCTTTATGAATTTTCTGTGTCAATGGTGATGCTACCAGCCTCCCTGTGTGAAAACAGGCATGTCTTAGCTGGCCAAATGACTGGCTAATTTAAGGAACAACAGATAACCCTAAATCCCTCCTCACACTTGGTATCAACTAAAATGTTTCTGCCAAATTTACGTATTTGGGACATGGTCTTATCTGGAAGAGCAAACGTGGTACTTAATGGATAGTTCCCCTTTCTGGCAAGTTGCTCTGGTTGACATTCCAAACCTCTCCACTTTAGTTCTGATTTCATTTAGATTGCAGGTACTATCTCTAGTCATGTGACTTGATTCACTGGTGCTCTATCTCATCTTTCAAGTTACCATTTTTACATTTTGTATCACTAAATTTTTCACCTTTAGAATTTATCTGTATAAAATGTCCATATCCAGATTTAAAAAGTTAACAGCACTAACTACAACTCTTAATTCAATTGTAAAAGATTTTATGCAGCCCAATTATTTCAATAACACGACAATCAAATATCTTCCCTGAATAATTAAGGTGCCATTATTTTCATGTCCTTTCAAATGAACTGAATGTGTCAGAGTGTGACAGATACAACTGGATGGATGAGTGTGTAGCTGAACAACTCAGATAGAGAATCTGCAACGCAAAAACTGATAATATCATTCAAGTGGCAAGTTACGCTGGACTTCAAAGTTTTATTCCAGGGTGAGTAAATGTTTTAAGTTCTCTTAGTCTATCTGACAGAAGTCAAGGGCAAGCTTGCAGGCATTTGCATTCAGAAAGTTGTCTTTACTACCAAATAGTCTTCAAGTTTTAAAAATCAAACTTTAATTTCTAGGAAAGGCACTCAAATGTTTTAAAGGGTAAAAAATAAAGATGAGAAAGCATGGAATTCTATATGTTTTTATCCTTTCATTGTGGTACTCTATCCCACTGAAAAAAATACAGATCAATTCAAAAGCCTTTATGGCTTAGTATAAGAAGCCCTCTTCTAAATGGTGATCTGTAAATAATTATGCACATAGATTTAAAAGTGAATTCCACAGGAATGAAAAGTGAAGCGATAGGATTTGATGAGATCACTATGATTAAAAATGAAGGAAAGCGAAGAAAAAAATTTGGTGAACGGAAGAGGGAGGGAAATATATATTTATTGCGTACATATAATGTCAGACACATTGTTACATAGTTGGCCTATAGTAAATAATTTTCACAAAAACTTATTAATTTAAGGATTTTTGCTCCTCATTTTACAGATGAGTGAACAAAGACTCAGACATGTTAACTAATGTTCCCTAAATCACGCAACATATTTTATTGCCGAGACGTTAACACTGGCCCCATGTGACTCCCAAACCCTTGCTTCCTCCTCCCAGTTGTCCTGCAAAGAAAAGGAGATTCTGAGAAAGCACCAAGAAAACGGTAGCTAAAATGGCAGGAGAAAAATAGTATCATGTCACAGAAACTATCTAATGAGTAATTCCAAGTGGGAGGAAGTAAGTTCCAGTGAAAAATCTGCCTTTATATTCCTAGCATTTAGCCAATAATAGGTACTCAAATGTGTGCTAAACTACAGGAATGCTTCAGACAGGATGAGAATGAGTGTTAAGAATACAGCCTGCTGCCTAGAAAAATCACTTGTATCATTCCAGAGAGAAACTTCAGAGAATAGGTAGTGAATTTTTAAATTACAACAATTAAACATTTGAGGAGATGATGAATAAGAGGAGGCAGCACGTGAAGACTAGTCAGCAAATGGAAATAATAGGCAGTGCAGTCAGGGTAATGGTTAACCATCCCAGGAACCAGGAAGCCTGGGCTTAAATCCTAACTCGGTACCCATGTGACCTTGGCTAAGTTACTCAACTTCTCTGTATATCAGTTTCACATCCTTAAGATGAAGATAATTACTGTACTCACTTCATACAGTTGTTACTCCGAGCAGTAAATGAGTTAATATATGTAAAGCACTTAAGACAATGTCTGACACATATTCTTATTTCAGTATTAGCTGATGTTTCAAGAAATTGGACAGTGTAGAGAAGGTTTGAGAAATCTTAGGGAGAAGCAGAGTCAGGAAAAAAGAAGAGTTTAAGGAAGAACAGACTTTCAGTGTTTGTAGACATGGGGAGAAGGAAAGATTCAGGAAAGATAAATGAAACAGGAAGAGGCCATGGGAAAGATGAGCACATGTGGAGGAACTGGCCTTAAAAAAAGAGAAAGGATACAAGTTCTGACACAAAAGAGAAGGTAGAGAGCAGACGCACAGAGCACTTTTCAGGAAGCAACGGATGGGGTGAGACAGCAAAGTTCACAGAGATTCCAAATCATCTTCGCAGTCTCCTCATTAAAGGAAGAAAAGGTCGTAGTGAGAATTTTGTGGAGTAATGAAAATTTTTTTGGAACAGTTATTCTTGAAAATGTGAAAAGGTGTTCACTAAAAATGAATAAAAGTGGACTTAGTAAAGCGTGGGCTAAACTCAGAGCAGATTCAAGTACAAACTTTTAAGACTTTCAAACCCCCCAGACTGCAGCCTGATAAAATAGTCTGTGGGGTGCAAGGAAGCATCGAGATGGATCCAGTGAGAAAACAAAGGCCACCAACAACCAAGGTGTACTCAGAATTCCTCCTCATGATTGTGTAGGGGCAGTGTTTGCCTCTAATTCAACCAGCTTTTTTGTAAGCATCTGTCAATCAAGACCAATGAAAACCACTTCTTATATAATTTATTACATGTATCATTTTCAATTTTAACTAATTGTTAGTATAACCCCGTAAAAGGAAGTAACTGATTTCTATTTTTAAATCGTGTGATATTCAAAAACTACCAAATGTAAAGCAGATAGCTAGTGGGAAGCAGCTGCATAGCACAGGGAGATCAGCTCGGTGCTTTGCGATGACCTAGAGGGGTGGGATAGGGAGGGTGGGAGGGAGACGCAAGAGGGAGGGGATATGGGGATATATGTATGCAAATGGCTGACTCACTTCATTGTACAACAGAAACTAACACAGTATTGTGAAGCAATTATACTCCAATAAAGATGTATTAAAAAAAAAAACTATATGATTTAAAGTAGTAAATAGGTCTTTGGTGAAATATGGCACACTAGACATACATATTTTTCTCTAGTCCCTCCTGAGACTTCCTAAAATTAAAGACTAAAAATGACATAAGTCACAAGGACAGAAAGAATGGAAGATGAGAGCGCTGAGGTATTTATTTTGGAGGATGAAAAGAGGAGGATGAGTTCTGACTCCACAGAGGAAAAAAGTCAAAAGAAACAAAGTGATGCAGGGCCCAGAACGTCAGAAAAGTTTAGAGAATGGAGGCGCCAACTGCCTCTGAAGAGAAAGAGTGGAACTAAAAAAAGGAAATCAGTTGTAAATTTATTTAGGGAGCAATAAAAACCCCAGATTATTGCTCCCAAACCAATTCAGCAAGGCAGCCACTCCAAATGATGACTAGAGATTTACCCACTGGGGAAACTGAACCAGAAGAGGCCTTTGATTCAAGGACACAAAGCGAACTGAAGGCTAGAGTGAAATACAGTACTGAAGACAAGGGTATCAAGTCAGATATTCACAGTGCTTCAACCCCTTCCTCTCCCACCCTCCTTCCCAATATGGGCAGCCAGGAATGGACACCATCCTTCCCACCTCTGGGCAAGAATGGAGAAAAACCCATCACGCAAGAGAAAAGAGCGGTAGTCAAGCCCCACACATATACACAGAGCTTCTGATTTGGTTTCTTTGGACTTAAAAAAAGGATGCTTTCCACTTTTGTGTATAATATTTCGGTATATTATACAATACTTCAGTTATGCTATGGAAGGGCAGAAAGTTTGTTCCGTCCCACTGATGAATTCTCAGTACTTAGAATAATGCCAAGTACATATTAGGTACTCAATAAATACTTGAATGAATGAAGTGTTTTTAAAATCCCTTGGACTCTCATGGATACCCCAAGCACCTCAAAAATGTTATCTTTATATTTGTAGAGTATCACTTCCTTTCAGTTATTGACAAAGTAATAACATCACCACACTTTGCAGTTGAATTCCACTTCATTGCACCTCGATTTTAAACATAAAATTCACAATAGTCAGTTACTAAAAATGGCTGATATTAATTGTTCTTCTATTAGGAAGAATAAGTGGCTCATATCACTTCATATTTAATAGCATTCATTCTTAAATGAAAGCACACAGGAGGTTTCATTTAGAAAAAGATACTGATTTTGTACTACTGGAGGAATGAGCTAGATGTGCCCTCTAGTGGCCTTGAAGAGCTAACACTCCCGGAAGTACCTGACATTCCTGAGGAATCAACGTCTATTAAACACAGTCTTTCTGAAGCTGTAGACTCAGGGGGGAAAGACCCACCTGGCTGCAGAGTTACTGCAACGACTTCTCCCTGTGTTTGCGTAGTAGTCAGAGAGGGAAAGGAACAGAGCAAGTGTCACAGGGTGAGATGTGAAACATTACTTAGAGGCAATAACGGGATAACTGGAGAAATGGAATCCCTCATAACTGCTTCCTTATTATGCCTCTATCACTGCTACCTTTCCCCCAGAACATGAATGCTCCTACATGCCCACAGCAACGCGCACACACGTGCCACACGGGCCGCGGTGCAAACATTTACTGAGACTGGAACAAGGGTACTAAGGAAGTTTCACACCATTTGTCTAAATATTTAAAAGTTATAATCAAGCTAACAAACTGTTAAATAAAATATCTTCTATCCTCATACTGTGATAAATTCGCTTCCATGGCAATAAAATTTTTAAAAATACATGTAAAACTATAGTTTTTATATGAGTGAATATAGACAAAATACCAAAGGCAACTAAACTTAAACATTATTGCATTTCTGAGTATTCGGTGATGAACCAAAATTGTCTGGATGAATACTGATAAAGACATCCCTAAGTCACGCATTTTAATTATTCTATAACATTTCTTTTGTTCTTCCCATATTCCAGAAAAACCAAGAATCATGTTGTTATAATCCAGATTGTCATATAATTTGTGTTCTTTTGATAGCAATGTCAAATTAAACTACTTTTCTTAACTCACTCTTAGATGGTTTCTTATTATCTTCAATTTGTAAAAACTTCACTGTGTCAAAACAGTAAAAACAGGAATCGTCAACAAAATTCTCAGGGCAATGCTTGGGCTTCGAAACAAACCATGAATTTTACACGCCATGTTCAATCATTGTAATGGGGTCACCCAGGTTAAATATATTCTCATCATATAAAATACTAGAAAATATTCTAATTTTATTATTAAAATCAGTATCACTCATATTTCTCTACCTATTGTCTCTTAAAGCAGTATCTGGACCCTGATAGCATTTCTTAAATGTCTCTTCTTTCCTTTGTTTCTAATGCGATGTGAAGAGAAAACTGAAAATAACAGTGTGTTGCTCAATTTGTTTAAATCTCTCTTCACTAGAGATTATACCTACAACCAAAACGGCCGGAAAATAGCCCCCAGAGGAAATTAGCATCAGGACTTTTTATGTGGCTCATGTCAAGGCCTGGTTCATGGTTGTCATCCTGGCACACACCTTCTCTACTTCAGACGGACTTCTCATTCCTAGAAGTAGATTTCAAGACTCCTAGCTTCAGTCTGCTCTCTCACTAGATTGGTAGTTTACCCAGGTTTACAATTCCACAGTTGCCTCTGTTCAGAATATTGAAGGTACTGTGCCACTGGTCTCCAGCATTGATGTCAGGAAATCCAACGCCATTCAGCTTCCAGCTCCCTTGTATGGGACCCATTTGATTCTTCTCAAAGCTTTTGGAACATTATTTTCCCAGATATTTTCATGGCTGGTTCTTCTTTCTCATTATCCAGTTCTCCACTGACCTCTTAAGGGACCGTTCTTGATAGATCAAAGAAGCCTCCACATGTCACTGCCACATCACCATGTTTTATTTTCATCAAAATAGTTAATGCTACCTGATATTTTCTTGTTTTACTCTTTTCTATATTGTCTATTTCTGCTGAATAAACTATAAGCCTCATAAGAATTTGTTTGCTTCTGAATCCCCGGTGCCTACGACAGTGAGCAGGTACTCAAAAAATGTTTATTAAATAAATGAATGAAAGCCTGTATATTAGCACTACTACCAGAAGCAGAGAAAGAAGGGCCGTTTGATTGATATTTCTATGTTATGTAAAACAGGATCATGTCTACGACCCCATCTTTGCCACGGTGTTTGTGTTTACTGCAAACATGTCTTCTGGCCACTGTGAATCAGAAACCAGGAGTCCTAAAACTTTAAAACTAAAGTCAAACTTTTGAGCAGGTCAATTTTACTTGTTCTCAGAAAGCACTGACCATGGGCCAAAATTATCTTCTTCCCTCTACAAAACTTAATATTTATTAAGAGTTAGTGTTATCATCTTGATACTAGCAGAGCAGTGACATGATGAAAGCAATCCAGCAAGGCGTATAAGAGTGCAAGCTTCCGCATCAGATGGCCTTAGTCCTGAGAGAAGCTTCGTCATTAGGAGATGTGTGTCCTTGGGTTTATTTAACCTCTCTAAGCCACAATCTCCTAATTATAAGAGTGCTTGTCTCCTAGGCTATTTTAAGGATCAAATGAGATCATTCATCTAAAGTTCTAGGCATAGTCCTTGAACATTTAATAAAGGTTAGCTGTAATTATTATAGGAAATTATCTATTTGAACATTTACAAATTCTTTGCAAAGTCTTGCCTAAAAGCGTCATTCATTATATTGCATGAAATAATTTCCTCTCTTAGCTTAGTGCTCACATAAAACTGCCTTTTCAATCCCTCCTGAGATTTTCCTTTATCGGGTGGGAAGAAGTAGAGGACCAATCATATTTTCTTTCCAGAAGGAAACTCAGATCATTTGCGTTAATAACCTCTTCCAAATATCTCTTTTCTGCTTTTTTTTTTCTTAGCTGACTTCCTTCTGATTCTATTTTTAATTATCGTCTTTTATATTGTATTTGTAGCTTTGTAGCTTTTGGATCTGTCATTTACGAGCTGAGAGACCCTGGAGAGGTTATTTAGCATCCAAAGCTCCACTTTCTTAATCTGTCAAATGAGATGTGTGTGGACACCAATGACACTAGCATGCCAGTCTCCCTTTTAATAACCACTCTTCTACCGCATCCATATTCCCTTGGGGCTATACAAAGGGCCCAACCCTCTAAGCACTTAGATTAGTCTAGAAGTGGACATCTAATTCAAGCTGGACCATGGAGACACTCGCCAGAAATTTTGGATTTAGGACTTAAAGAGGCAGGCCAATTTCCTTCTAGTAGCCGAAATTATAAAACATAAATCCCAGGAGTTGCTAGTGGCTATGTTTCCCATTTATGAAGAAGCCCATCCACAGTGCAAAAAGAGAATGACTCTAAGATGCAGAGAGGAGAAGGGAGTGGGAGTCCTAATAATTCTTATGGTTCCAGGGTACTTGATCTTCCAATAGCTTGGCTATCCCATTAGAGAGCCATTATCTTTCCAATAAATTCTCATTTTTGCATACATAATTTGGGTTTGATTTCCAAATAATTCTAATACATAGAAAACAATCCCTACTTTTAGTTCTAATAGTTCTAATATGTAGTTCTAACATGTAGAAAAGAATCCCTACTTTTAATAGTTGTTATAAAAAGTAAATGAGGGCTTCCCTGGTGGCGCAGTGGTTGAGAATCTGCCTACCAATGCAGGGGACAGGGGTTCGAGCCCTGGTCTGGGAAGATCCCACATGCCGCGGAGCAACTGGGCCCGTGAGCCACAACTACTGAGCCTGCGCGTCTGGAGCCTGTGCTCCGCAACAAGAGAGGCCGCGATAGTGAAAGGCCTGCGCACCGCGATGAAGAGTGGCCCCCACTTGCTGCAACTAGAGAAAGCCCTCGCACAGAAACGAAGACCCAACACAGCCATAAACAAATAAATAAATAAATAAATAAATAAATAAATAAATAAAAAGTAAATGAGATAAAATAAGTGCTGGCTTATTACCTGGCATATAATACTTGCTCAAGAAATAATACCTATTAACATTATTTAGAAAATGGGAATGAAAATTCTAAATCAATTAATTAATGAACACAATTTTAATAGCTTACAAGTCTTCTTTCAGTTTCAAAATCACTCAAAGGGATTCTTTGGTTTTTGTATATCAAAAGAATTGCAAAGTAAGAGAAATGCTCTAAATTAATTTTGCAACATATCATTGTATAAATCTTAGTAACTCTTACATAGTTAAACAATCTTAGAGAATACTAAAGCCTCCAACCCAGCAACCTACAATTTATTGCTTAACTCGCATATTTGCAGTAAATTGACAGAGGGAAAGTGGAAAAAGAAACAAACTTACATTCGACTTAACCCACACACGCAGGAATAAGTCTGATACAATTAAATGTGCAAAATACTGACTGGCTGCATGCACAGCAGTCTTCACATAGTATGAAGGATGCAGTAAAGAGAATTACAATACCTGTAGAGACACCACACTGACATTATCAAAATGAATGTGTCCATTAGGCTCTGTGACAGCTGGATTTGCATAACATGTCACACCATTGATGGCAGGTAACGTTTTAGGTTGATGAGTTTTTTCTTGAGAAGAACCAAAGTCATCATTTCCAAAATGGGTGTGACCATCCTACAAGAAAAATAAGGGAGGAAAAGATTATAAGAAGAAACAAAGATGGCTCATACAGGCAAGAAAATAGAGAATTTAATGGTTTTTATTTATAAGAGAAAAATTTTATATCTATTCCGTATGTAGTATAATCTTTTTAGATTTATAAAATTTCTCTTCCTTTAAATGTATCTTCATTTATTAGATTCTCCTGTTTTTGTTTTTTTCATGTTAGGGTGCATATACCTTCTTATGTTGATGGATATGAATGGAATACAAATTATGTGCATCTGTTATTGGACATTAAATTGTTAGTATTTACTCCAAATTCTACAATAAAAATCAAGTGTTCCTCTTATACTTATCAATATATTGATCCTTTTCTTTCTCTCCTCACATTCACAAGTCTAATAACTGAACTGTTCACATAATTGTAAGAATAAAATTCCTGCCTTTATTTGCCTATATAAAGTAGCTTTAGTGGGTAAAACATCAAACATCTTAAATAAAGTCCATTTACCTGACCATACGTCTTCAATAATATCTTAAGCGTTCTTTCAAAAAAGAAAAGTATGTAAAATCCACCAAACACAGCAACTGCCTTCTCAACATAGTTGTCAATTTTGGGATTGAATCCAAATGCCTAAGAGAAAAAAAGGCAATTCAGGTAAGACCAAGTAATTTAATTTGATTCAGTAAATAATTTTCACCACAGTCCTAAGTCCATCCTTCACATCCAGGTATTATTGGGAGTTTACCTGCCAAAATCATAAAACAAAAACTCTGAAACCTGAGTAATCAAACTGTAAGAGATAGCACTGAAGTCTTATAACCAGAGGAAGTCCTATTAAATAAAGCCCCCAGAGTACCTTATAGTTTCCTGGCTATAACACCTTCAGCGATACTTGCCTTGAGAAAGTAAACTTTTAGCAGTAAAAAAGCAGCACTGATTCCTACATTTATAAGATAATATTAGACATTAGTAATTAAGACAAATGAGACATTGATTATCCACTTTTTCTAAAAGTAATATATTTGCCCATAATATCCAGAGTCAACTTTTTAAAGCAAATATGGCAGGTCACTTGGATTACTGTTTTCCCAAGAGAGAGCCCCTTGAACTTAGAGGATCTTAGTAAGTCCTAAAGAGATAAATAAATAGAGGACTGAGCCCCAGAATAAAGAAGAAAAGATATAAGATACCAGGCACTCACACACACACATACACACACACTCACAAATGATGAGAATGAAATAATTCATTGTTTAAAGGACACAGGACAAGAGCTGGAGTTTGAAATTATACCGTCAAGATGTTCTAGGCAGACAAGAAATACAAACTTAAAATAAGTAAAATAGCAGGGGAGCATAACATGTGAAAAGCCACAGCTTTATACCATTCCACACATTGTAAATTTCCCCTCTGAACAGCAGTCTAGAATAGAAAATGCCTGGGTTCTTGTTCTACATCTGTCTCTGGGGAGACCATGCCACATCTTCTTTTCAGTGACTTCTCCGGACCTATTTACACAGTGCAAAAATGGCATAAAAATACCTACTCTATACAACTAACACGGTGGTTATGAAAATAAAATAGCAAAGGGGAAATAATTTTGCCACAAAAGAAATAACTATCAGGACTTCCCTGGTGGTGCAGTGGTTAAGAATCCGCCTACCAATGCAGGGGACGCGGGTTTGAGCCCTGGCCCGGGAAGATCCCACATGCTGTGGAGCAACTAAGCCCATGCACCACAACTACTGAGCCTGTACTCTAGAGCCCGTGAGCCACAACTACTGAGCCCACGTGCCACCTAGATCCCATGCTCCGCAACAAGAGAAGTCACCGCAGTGAGAAGCCCGCGCACCCCAATGAAGAGTAGCCCCCGCTTGCTGCAACTAGAGAAAGTCCGTGCACAGCAGCGAAGACCCAACACAGCCAAAAATAAAAAATAAATAAATTTTTTAAAAAAATTTTTTAAAAGAAATAACTATGTAAATTGGGGGTATTATTAAAAAGATAGATTCTCTAGTGTTTACATAATTCTCTGCTCATATCCATAATTCCCTAATTATCACAGAAAGGCAAAAGAACCTCTATAAGTGCTGTTGAAGAAGTTTATTTTCCTAATAGACATTTTAATGTATTATTACATTTTCAATAAAACAGGAAACCTCAAAATCATAAATGTACAATCCTCAGTCCACATACCAAGTCAGTTTGTTTAATTTAATTTGACTCACCACAAATCAGGTGAGTTAATATATATAATACTATATCAAATATATTACATATAATTTTTAAAATCAGAAAATCTGTTTTGTCATCCTAGCTTTGTTACTAGCTGATTATATGGCTGTAATCAAGTCATTTAATCCCCTTGGATTTTAATTTTTTCATCTCTACAATTGAGGCTTTGAAGTATATGTTCTCCTAGGTCCTTTCTAGATATAATAATAATAAAAAAAACTATGACTTTAAGAAGTTACATCCCCACTTTCATATGTAGCTGTGAAAACTAAAAGGAGCTTTAGTTATAATTTTCTAAAACTTATGAGCTGAAGGTGATACTGTATATTTTCTTTTTGTTCAGAGCTTGCCCCTCCATCTTCGTGTGCGCATGAGTGGGGAGATACGGTCCACGTGTATATGTATTTCTCTAGTTGCCCTTTGTGACGCCCTCCTGTTAATGTCTCTTTCTCCTTCCTGTCTCTTTTCCTCTCACTTATTCTCCTCACTCCATCTCTCTTCCTTATATGGCCACATTATAGATTTGAAATAAAACATATGTATCATGTGCTGATAAACTGAATAGCACAGTCTAGTCAATGGCAGATCAATAATACGTTTTACCAAAGGAAAAAATAAGCTGCTGTTTATTTATCGGCCCTCGATTGATTTTTATCCACAGTCAAAAAGAATGAAAAGGTTTGTCAACCATGTTCTAATTTACCCTCTAGTCTTCTTTAGCTGTAGTAAATACATGGAGGAATTTTTTTTTTAACATCTTTATTGGAGAATAATTGCTTTACAATGGTTAGTTTCTGCTTTATAACAAAGTGAATCAGCTATACATATACATATATCCCCATATCTCCTCCCTCTTGCATTTCCTTCCCACCCTCCCTATCCCACCCCTCTAGGTGGTCACAAAGCACCGAACTGATCCATGGAGGAATTCTGTTATATATCTTAGTAAATTTGACACTGCGTGCACTTCAGAAATAAATAAGTAAATAATAAAAAGAGTGTAGAGAAATTAAATTTGCCAAATGTGAGACAGAATAGAGTTGTAAGGCCTTCCGAGGTGTCCCAGAGCTGTCTGAGCACGTCCTGGTGCCTGGCCTCCCAGAATATTAATTTTCTCTCTGACGCTGACTTCCCCTGCAGCTTGGGACAAGCTTTTTCATTTGCTGTGATTCAGCTTTCTCTTATCCAAAACACTATAAACCAGACCATAAAATGCTGCAAGAATTATGGAGGCTTAAAATGTACAAAGTGCTGAAACATTTAAAAGAACCAATTATTCACAGAAACAAACAGCCAACCTCCTTACCTCTGGTATAAGTTGGAAAATTGCATTTGAAAATAGAGTCCCAATAGCCAGCCCCACAAAATAGGTCAAAATCTTAGGGAAATAAGATTTCTTTATCAACGGAGTCAAAACCAGTCCGAGGAGAGATGCCAGATTAATAACTGTCACTGACAGGAAGCCATATCCCCAAACTGTGGATCAGAGGGAAAAGAGTAAAATTAATTAGAGCAAAGGAGCCAAATGACATCTTACTGTACATTAAGTCTGAAACACATTTCATCTTTAAAAGCTTGAAACAGGTATCTTCTTTAAAACAACGAAAACTTCTCACTGAAAATTATATAGAAAATTACTGAGAATATAAATATTAATAGTAACACTGCCTATGCTTTCCTCAGTCCTAAGTCATCATTATGGGATTACAGACTTTTACAGCTTGCAGGGAATTTGAAGAACATCTAGCAGAGTGATCATCCGAAGCCCACAGGCTCCGAGCTACCTAGCTGCATCTGTGGCTCAAAGCCCAGTTTAAAACTAGGCCTTTCAGAGGACTGACAGAGACAGTGTGGGTTTCTGGGAGAAGGTATGGGGTGACGAGGGCAAGGAGATGGGTGGGGTGGTTAGCTTCAAGATGACCATAGTTGCTGACACTGAGCTGGTCATAATCATTTGTCTGCAGGCCCTGTGGACAGCACCTCCTCGGGGAAGACAGCACCTCAGCCCCCTGCCTGGGCCTCCAGGGAGCCCCAGTGCAGTGAGCACTCAAGAAGGGAGCACATGGCAGCAGCAGAGAGTAGATATGTTGCACAACTCACCCTACCGGGCTCGGACGAAGGCAACAATATCCCATAGAGTGGAGACAGTGGTGAAAAGGGACGTGGAGCATTCTTCATGTCTCCATCCTAGGGCCTGGCCCCCTAGTGGTGCTTAATAAATGTTCCTTAAAATGAAATGGACAGATGGCATCCTAAGGTCAATATCTCCCTGGTTATCCTAGAGGGGATGGTTTAAAAACAACATGGGAATGCGAGTGAAACAGACTGTGTGAACCATACAGGGGCAGGTGGCAGTGCAGGCTGAGATACAAGCTGCCCCCAGAACTGTGCGACGTTGGCTTTGCCTGCAGCCCCACTGACTGTGCGCTAAGGACAGTGTGAAAGATTAGAAAGCTGCCTCTGTATTGTCACTTCTTTAAAATGCCCAGGAAACATTTTTAAATGTCGGGGCACTTTCCTCATTGACACTCTCAGTGGCGTACGTAGTAACACCAAATGCTTGGAGAGAGTTTGCCATGTGCCAGGCACCATACTAAGTGACTAACCTGTATTAATTCATTTGAGCTTCACAAAACCCTGCGAAGCAAGTACGACTACTACCTCCTTCATGCAGTTGAGGAAACCAAGGTACGTGGAGTTCAAATCAGCTGCCCGAGTCATGTGAATAGAATGCAAGATTTTGAACCCAGTCTGGCTCCAGGGCCCACATTCATTAGCAATATGCTTCATTACCCCTTAGAGGTAATCTAATTTTTAAAAAGCTCAAGGGACTCAACAAAACTGTGAACATCTTATATTGTGCTTCATGAATACAGGATTGCTCACCATTATTCTAGTGATTCTAACGACAAATAAGCCATCTTAGCAAACATTTATGGAGCCTAGGTTGTAGACCAAACCGTGCTTCCTGCCAACAAGGAACTTGGACCTTTGGCTTGGGGACGCTAGAGGGCACACACATACACAAAGCGAAACAAGGTAGCTTGTGCTGAGTACCACATGAAAAGGACAGATAAGAAACATAACAATGTTGCCACAAGAACCATCGCAGCACCACCGACCATGCCTTTATCTTCTGCAGATACTTTCCTATCAGTTCCAGACTCTTAACCATGCCCCAGAGTCATCTCATCGGACTCACAAAGGTCTACCTCATTCCCATTTCTTCCCTTATCACCTAAAGCAATACTACCCACTCCCCTCAGCATTTCCACTCCGAAGAAGTTCTCAATCCCACCTCTTCCTCCATGGTATAATCTATGTGTAGTTGCCCTTAACACAAACAGCCTTCTATCTCATCACTAGCCTACATGTGTTCATTCATTCAACAAATATTTATAATCTAATTAGGTAGACAAGATATATACAAGTTGGAAACTAAAATCAAAATGCAAAGAACTTTTTGAGTACCAAACAGAGGCAAAGCCACTACGCATATTAAACTCATCAGCTTCCCCTGAGAAATCCTATTTCACTACCCTTGTCCACTGTCTCCATAAATAGCAGAAACATCAGGATCAATTTCAATTTCTCACTCTCCACAGTCAATGCCAAAGACAATTAGTGACCAAACTCTACGAATTTTCCTTGAGGTATCTCACTCCATGTTCTCCATCCCATCACCTCTCGCTCCTCATCTGGTGCATTATGACAGCTTTCTGTCTGGTCTTCCTCCCCCTACTTGACATGGCCACCAATCTTATTATCCTAAAACACAATTCTCATCATCTCGTGCCCCTATTTGCAACTGCCCTTCATCAACGGACTGCCACACAACCTCTCCAATGTTACTTACCCCCTTATCAACATGGCCTTTATGCAGACACAATGTTTTCCAAATATAGAATTACCTTTGCACTGTGGTTCTTTATCTGAAAACACCTTTTCTATCTTCATTGCCTGACAAACTCACACACGGCTCTCCAAGCCAATGCAAAGACCCCCTCCATGAAGCTTTCCTGGATTTTCCAGGCAGCAATCCCTTGCTCATCAAGTTTCCCATAGTTCTTTGAAGGTATTTGGGCCACTGACCATTTCTTGTGTGCTACCATCATTTTATCACTTATATATTCGTCTACATGATACAAATTATAAGATTTTCAAGGACAGGGGCTATGTTTTATTCTTCCTCAGAGCCTAGAAGGTTGCCCAGCAAATAGCACACATATCTTGATGAATGAATGAATGAATGAATGAATGCCATATTTTCAAGGTGCAGCCCAGAACTCTGTCAAAAAAATACCAACTCATTTGCTTGTCCAACATTTCTAACCTTACTTCCTATTATTGTGCACATCAGAACCACTTGGGGAACTGTGGGAGTGGGAACCATCATGCTCCAGGCACACAGCATAGTCTCCCCTTCTTGCATTGTTAGCACATTATTCAGGAAAAAAAGATTCATTCATCCACTCAATCTGAGCACCAAAGAATGAAGTAGTATAAAAATACTCCTTGGACCTCTCCATATACACATAGGACTCCCTCTAATGATCTGTTTCAGAGAAAATCCTTTCTCTCTGCTTCTTAGTGAACTCTGAAGAATTTTAATACATTTGCAAGGAATATTAGTAACAATAGCGAACATTTATTGAATGCCCACAATGTGTTAAGATTCTTCTAAGAACTTCACCTTTTTAAACTCATTTAATTCTCCTATTTCATAGAGTTTTTACAAGAATTGAAATAAAACCAGTTAATTCAGACCCTGTAATATAGTAAGTCTTCAATAAATGCTATTATTTTTTTTTTTAAGTTAGTAAGTAGACATCATGTAAATTTCAGTTCATTTGGCTCACTGTTATACAATGAAAGATCAGCAAACCAGGAGTCAGGAGCCCTGGGCTCTCATCCCCCCTCATGTATGTACCTAGAGGAAGCCATTTAACCTCTCTGGAACATAGACTTATGTCATCAACTGTATTACAGAGTTGGACAGTGTGATTTTCCGGGATACTATTAAGGATAAGATACTATTATTCTTACCTGTTATTTGAACTGAATGGTATTCTGTGATCTTAAAAAAAAAAATGAGGCAACTTTGGACCATTAACTTATTGCTAAAATGTAATTAATCTCCTAGAGAATTTAATTTACCATCAGTTTATTGCACTCATCAATATGAGTTTATAAAGTACCTGAGAGGCAATTTCAAAATCACAAACTGTAAGGTCTCAGGTAAGTGAGATTCTTTTATCTGCCCATTGAAATATCAGAGTTTGGCTTGCCTTTATTTTGGTTTTTCATTTCCTTGAACGAGCTCAAAATTGACTCTATATTAAGTGAACTATTATATAAAGAATCCAGGGCATTTCATTGTTTAAAATATCATTTCTTTGTTAGAAAAGAATAGGCTTACACAGGGGCCAGGGAATAGAGTCAACCTATGAGCATATGTATAAGAAGAGCAAAGACATATTTTTCCTACTCTGTCACAGGCACTGTTCTAGGTACTTGCGTATATTAACTCATTTGATATCCCCAACAATTCTATAAGGAAAGTACAACTATTATCTCCATTTTGCAGATGAGGCACAGAGACATTAAACAAGTCACCCAAGATTACACAGCTGCACAAAAATAAAACAAGATATTACACCAAGTAATGGAAATATGCAGTCAATCATCTTAGACTAGTAATGAATACTCTACTAGTATCCTTAATTCTCCGGATCTTCTCTCATTCCATCCCACCCATTCTAGCCTTATTTCAATTCCTAAGATAATGTGCACCCTAAGAGGCATTTCTCTCTGGGTCCTGCATCTAAATACTTGGTGCTTTCCTGACCTTGTAACTTAGGAGTGTTGATCTTTCCATTTTATGGCTTTGCAGTATTGATCCTAGAATTCTTCCCCTTATTGCTTCCCACTTCCCTGTTCCTACTTCCTGGTTCCCGAGAGGGTAACCCAGGAATTGGGGTTAAAACAGTTTTGAATATCAGTAATTAACCTGCACAGAGTAGAGGATTTGCTTTCTCTGAAGCCTCACCTCCTGTCCCCAGAATTATGTACATGTCAGATATATTTCATGTAACAGATATATATATATAGTACCTGTGTGCCAGATAATATTCTAAATGCTCTACAAACATTAAGTTATTTAATCCTTATAGCAACCCTATGAGAAAGGAACTATTTTAGATGAGAAAATTAAGGCAGAAAGACAAAGTCAAGTGCCCAACATAGCTGGAAAGTTATAGAGCTGGGATTTGAGCCTAGGTTGGCTGACTTCAGAATCTATGCTTTTACTACACTATATTATTAGTAAATGTTAGTACAGAAAGCATTTGCTGAATTTAGTTTTGAATATAAAGTACAAACTATATTAAATAAACTTGTAGAAATATAAACATATTCCCATTTAGTACATCCTCTAGAAAAAATATTTGTTTGAACAATGAGCTCTGAAATTATTGTTACTCACAAAATCGCTAATTATATTGATAAACTATGGTTGGTAATTTCTATTCTTTGTATATGTAAATATAGAATACAAAAGAGAACATGGGTTCTGAAGCTGAGACAGCTTGGGTTTGAACCTGGCTCTACCACGTACAAGCTGTATAAATCTTGAGCAAATGACTTTGAACTCTCTGCACCTCAGTTTCCTTGGCTGTAAAATGGGAATAGTTGTTCCTTCATCATATAGTTGTGCAAAGATTAATTGAGTTAACATAGGAATGAACTTGGAAAAGTATCGGTTATAGTAAGGACTACATAAAAGTTGGCTGTTATCATTATTTTTGTCTTTGTTGTTATCCCTTTTATTCATATACAGTGAGATTAAAATGCTCATATATGCACAAAGGAATCCAAAAGTTAGTATCGGCTTGGCCAAAAAGTTCGTTCAGGTTTTTCATGTTACGGAAAGACCCAAACAAACTTTTTGGCCAGCCCAATAAAATAGGCACTCCTTTTGTTGAGGCTTCCCTTTTCTTCTTCATCTTTCCTCTCTTTACATTCTCCATCTATATTCACGTTAGATGTGCTCACTCAGACCAGTGGCTCCAAACACCATCTCTGAGATGACAAATCTCCAGCCTCGACTATTCTCTGAAATCCAAATATGTGTGTGCCACTGCCTACTGGACATCTCCCCTTGTGGGTCTACATCAGTGTCTCGGACTAGCCACGTCAAAAATTGTACTCTTGGTCCTCACCACTCGCTTCCTCCACAACAAAGTGCTCCTCCCCAGTCTTGCCCATCCCAGGATACGGTACAACCATCTATGCAGTTTCTCTGGCTTAAACTTGGATTCATCTTTCCCTCCCACACATCCAGTGCAGAGGCGAACCACATTAGCACAGTCTCCAAAATCCATCCTGAATCTGACCAGATCTCCTCACTTCTCCACTCCCACCTTAGACCAAGCCCCCATCAAGCTGAGCACCAACCCTGGCCAATAGCCCCCTGACCCATCTCCTTGCTTCTACTCTTGCCCCTTAACAATTTATTCTTCAAACTGCAGGTACAATAATCTTTTACAAATCCAAATAAAATCACATCACTCCCCTGTTTAGAACCCTACAGTGTCTTCATACCACATTCAGAATAAAATTCAATCAGTTTACAACACCCTACAAGCCCTCGCTATCTGGCGCCTGGCTACCATCTCCTACTCTCCTTCCCGCTCTCTGTGCTCCAGACACACACGCTTTCTCGCTGTCCCTTACACACGTCAAGCTCACCCCCAAGCTTATGCTGCAGTTCCCTGGACCAAGAATGCTGTCCCCCAGAGAAGATCTAGCCATGGCCCTCTCCCTCTCCTCAGTCAGGACTCTGTTCAAATGTAATCTCATCAGAGAGGCCTCCCTTGACCCATCTAAAATCACACTCACCCACCATATCCTATCCTTTACCTCCTTTATTTTCTTCATAGCATTTATCACTCTGAAATGATATAATTTATTTGCTTGTTTGTATAAATGTTTCCTATTTCTTTTCTTCGCTACATTGTAAGCCCTAAGAGGGCAGGGAATTTTCCTTCTTGTTCACTACTGAATGCTTAATACACAGAAAATAAAGGAACCAAAAAAATGAGAATTAAAATACTCATGTGGGGCAGGTAACAATTTGGGAATACCAAGAAATTGCCCCTCAGCAACTGGTTTATCTCATTGGTGAAAGAACTCTTCTACCTGTTTAATTAAGTATGTGGACTGTACAGTAAGAATACACTTACTTTCTTATATTTAAAAATTTCTTTACAATATCTATGGCAACACCACTATAGGCACTTAAAAGAGTCACTGGCATTTCTTTTATTTATGAAAATTAAAGCAGTAATAACTCAGTACCTTAAGATTTAATCTAGAACCACACTAGTTCCCTTATCTCTTTACTGACAATGACAGATAAATTGACAGGTTCTAAAATTATATGATAAGTACAACGTAATGGAAATTGATCAATTATGACCCAAATAGTGAATGTGCCATCCAATATATACAACATAAAACATGTATTGCTTAAAATCAAGAACTGAATTTTATAAAATTTTCCATTGGTACCAAGTAAAATTTTGACTCCATAAATAAAAGAGCATAACTTCTGAAGCTTAAATGAGTTCTAATTATGCTTATTCTAAAGACTTCCAGAATATAAGTATTTTTTACCAAGGGATTCTATGTAGATTAATTAAGAGCAATAAAGCAGAAAAAGAAGCATCTTAATTTCATTTTAGACTAGCTCACAGAGTTTTCAAACAAATGGGAGAAAAAGCTTGCAACATACCCTCTGAATGACTTGGTTTTGTTTTCTGTTTGGGCCGAGCCTCACAAGGGTGAAAGTTCAATTGCTGTAAGACTGCTGGACAGATGACAGAGAAGTCTGAGCTGGTGATCTGTGTAGCATTTGAAAAGCCATGAAGGGAAAAGATCTCTTCCGCAGATAAACACTGAAATAGAAGAAACAAAGTAACCATATATGTGTCAACATAGTAAAAGGCTGCAAGCAAAGATAGTGTAAAGAGGCACGGACTATTTCCTCTAGACACACAACACTACCTCTTTTTTTTTTTTTAATTTATTTATTTTTGTCTGCGTTGGGTCTTTGTTGCTGCGCACAGGCTTTCTCTAGTTGCGGTGAGCGGGGGCTACTCTTCGTTGCGGTGTGCAGGCTTCTCACTATGGTGGCTTCTCCTGTTGCGGAGCATGGGCTGGAGGCGTGTGGGCTCAGTAGTTGTGGCATGCGGGCTTCAGTAGTTGTGGCTCACAGGCTCTAGAGCACAGGCTCAATAGTTGTGGCGCACAGGCTTAGTTGCTCCGCAGCATGTGGGACCTTCCCAGACCAGGGCTGGAACCCACGTCCCCTGCATTGGCAGGCGGATTCTTAACCACTGCACCAACAGGGAAGCCCAACACTACCTCTTCTACAAAAAGTCACTATAAAAATGTATCAACAGATGAATGGGTAAAGAAGATGTGGCACATATATACAATGGAATATTACTCAGCCATAAAAAGAAACGAAACTGAGTTATTTGTAGTGAGGTGGATGGACCTAGAGTCTGTCATACAGAGTGAAGTAAGTCAGGAAGAGAAAAATAAATACAGTATGCTAACACATATATATAGAATCTAAAAAAAAAAAAAAATGGTTCTGAAGAACCTAGCGGCAGGACAGGAATAAAGATGCAGATGCAGAGAATGGACTTGAGGACACGGGGAGGGGGAAGGGTAAGCTGGGACGAAGTGACAGAGTGGCATGGACATATATACACTACCAAATGTAAAATAGATAGTTAGTGGGAAGCAGCTGCATAGCACAGGGAGATCAGCTCCGCGCTCTGTGACCACCTAGAAGGGTGGGATAGGGAGGGTCGGAGGGAGACGCAAGAGGGAGGAGATATGGGGATGTATGTATATGTATAGCTGATTCACTTTGCTATAAATCAGAAACTAACACACCATTGTAAAGCAATTATACTCCAATAAAAATGTTAAAAAATATATATTATCAGCGGACCAACAGCAAACCACACAAAGAGCTTTAAAACAATTGTATATCCTCAATCTCCCATCTCTGTTTTTCCTCAGTTTGAATAGGCATTTTGTGGATGCTATTGGAGTAGCTCTGTATAGCGTTTCTTGTAAACAAACACACCTGGTTCCCTTACAATTTCATGGTTAAGAAATTCATCCATCCTGGACTGCAATAATAATCTCAATACGTAAAAGTTGTTTTAAAATATCTCTTTAGAACAAATTGTTGCTTGCTAAAATATCTATTAATCTCAATGTTGGCAGGTAGCTTTTCTATATTACAATATTTCTATATTATAATGGTGCTAGGCTATTTAGAAGTTCATTTAACTGTTAATAAGGAATAGAATCTGCATTAGAAAAAGTTCTCTGCAGAAATAACTTTTTAAAAGTATCGTTTTACTCTTGGGCATATTTTAACTGTAAACTTTCTTCTATATACTTGCATTATTAAGAAGACTATAAAAGAAATTAAATGTGTTGCTATTGCTAATAAATGTTATAAGAATTATAGAGTATGAAAAATACCCATTCACTCAAAGAAAAAAGTCTATCTTTAATAACTGCAAAGAATGTTTCTTTGCGTACTTCAGCCAATATTTAAACCCCACTAAGACCTTAGCTTTGTACTCTGGACTGGATTGTGTCCTCCGCAAATGTATATATTGAAGTCCTAACCCCCAATGTGATGATATTTGGTTATGGGGCCTTTGGAAGGTAATTAGGGTCAGATAAAGTCATGAGGGTGAGGTCCTGCTCCAACTGGATTAGTGGCTTCATAAGAAGAGACACTTTGTCTTAAGCAGCCATCTGCAATCCAAGAAGAGAGCTCTTATCAGACACCAACCCTTCTGGCACCTTGATCTTGGACTTGCAGTCTCCAGTCTGTGAGAAAATAAATTTCTCTTGTTTGAGCCACCCAGGCTACAGTATTTTGTTACGGCAGCCCAAGGTCACTGATACACTATGAACCGTACCAAGAACTCAAAAGTTGTTGTTAACTGTTTCATCATAAAGTGCTGTAATTCCCCTCACAACAGAAACAATCAAATTAAAAATGTAAGATTTGGTAAAAGGAGATCACTACTGATTATGAAGGAAAGATGAAAAAACATCAAATACATCAAATTGTATGGAGTTGTCAAAAGGTAAGACTTCAATTGCCTTAAAGAAAATGCACATGTACACATCTTTTTTGTAATGTCTAAGAATGTGCCTAAAACTGTTCTTTACTGAACCTAAACTCTCCTTTGGGTTCGTGACAATGATAGCTGTGTGCCATCCCTAGAAGAGGAGACAACACTCAACGCTCAGTTAACAGTCTTCCCTAAGACCAAGAATAAGGGATAATGAACCAATGGAGGGAGAAAACAGCTCGACAGCCAACGGGGGGAGAGAAAGTGGGTATAGTTTATTCATTACTATGAAGACACCCAGGAGCATAAATGCTAGGCTCAAAAATTACAGAGTCCGGGGAATTCCCTGGCGGTCCAGTGGTTAGGACTCCATGCTTTCACTGCCGAGGGCCCAGGTTCAATCTCTGGTTGGGGAACTAAGATTCCCGCAAGCTGTGCAGTGTGGCCAAAAAAAAAAAAAATTACAGAGTCCATGTGGCTCAACTGCCTCACTGCATGATTCCAGGAATAAATAGGTGTAGAAGTGAAAATACAAAGCAGCACTGTTTCCCTGCAAGGAAGTTCCTCCAACTCCAAAATAGGAGGAAAAGGGATGCTGCCCATAGATAATTTGCAAAAGTCTTCTCAGAATGAACAATCTAAGACTTCCTAAAACTTGATGACTGTTAAGCAGTTCCTTTTAGACTCTAATTGTGACCCATTAGTGGATCAGAAAATCCACTTACAACATCACAGAGAGCATTTTGTAAGTAAGTAAAAAACAATATAATAGGAACCACAGAGTGTATCACACATAACAGGGGTAAGTATTGCTTAGTCAAACTTTTGCTTCAGTTACACTTTATACATACCATGCACACGTATACTGGACCACAATATAAAGTTCATTTTTTACTATAAATGGCAGTCAAGAGTTTTAAAGTCACTGTCCTTAAGGATGCCCAGACTGCCCATTGTACATCATTAAAGACACTGTCCTACATACAGTTAGGGAAAAAAAAAAACCAATGCAATCAACGAATATATATTCAATATTGAAAGATAGCTGAGAGTCTTGATGATCTGTTCAGAGAGAACAAAAAGGTAGAGAGATGACAAAACTCTAGGCCTTGCTTTATGATTTTAGAATGAGGATGGACTACTAACTGTGTGACAAAACTGAACTAATGACAGGCCTGCCTTATTTAAATTAGCTATCTACCTTCAGAAAACAAACAGTGGTTGCCAGAAAGGGGGTTGGGGGGGCGTGAATTAGGTGTAGGGGATTCAGAGGTACAAACCTTCAGTTATGAAATAAATTAGCATGGGGTTGTAATATACAACATAAGGGACATTGTTAATAATATTGTAATAACTTTGTGTGGGGACAGATGGTTACTACCTATCACGCTGATCATTTTATAATGTCTACAAATGTCAAATCACTACCTAGGACACCTAAAACTAACATAATATTGTACGTCAACTACATTTTAATTTAAAAAATAAACAAAAATAAAGGAGCGAAGTTATGAGTGAAAATTAATGAATGAGTTTCATTAAATAGCTATCTACCAGCAAGTGGAATGCAAATAGTTTTATACTGCACCCTATTTGGCTTTAAACAATATTGATTTTTATTATGCTTTGATTTAACAGAGTTGAACCTGACGCAAAGAAAGCAGTTGTCTAAGAAAGGTCAGTGCTTCCCAGAGCAGAGACAAACAGGATGAGCGCCCAGGGCCTGAACGGTGAGGGTAGCAACAAAACCAGCAGAACCATTGAGGAAGTTCAAACATCCTCTCAAACATACCCCTTCCGCTCCAAAACAAACAATGAATGAACTATGAAACTGGTGTGACCCACAGGGGCTCCTCAGAAAACAGCTCAGGGTGATTTAACCTGAAGAGTATCTGCCTCCGTGTGTTTTCACTGGCTCCTTCACGTCTCCGTACTGGCTTTTCTTCTTTCCATCCGTTTGTTCTTACAAAACTGCTGTTCTCAAGAGCAACCCCCTGATGTTTGCTGTGGCCCTGTGAGCTTTGTGCTGGGAGAGGCAAACTCCAGCCAGCAAACGCGCTAATGCACAGTGGGTTGACTTCTTCCTAAAGACATTTGCTAAATGTTGCGTTCATCTCCTATTTGCTAGTCTCTTACACATTAAGAGGATCTTGAATGGGTCTCATACGCACAAAGTACCAAAGTAAAGTAGTGGTAGAGGTAAGGGGATGTAGATGCATCTCATTAATGAGGCCTCAAATTATATTCAAAATCATTTTATCAGATACTGCCATACATTTCTTCTTCTACTTCCCCTACTCTACCTTCCACCAGTGCTGACTACTCAGAATTTTTTTTTGCTTCTCTTCCAGACATTTCTTTGTGGAGGTGCTGGAGGCCAGTGCAAAGAGAGGACGGGGGAAGGTTGAATGATTAGGGCAAATTCCTCCCTCAACATTTTATACAGTGGAAATCTGCTTATAATAAATGCCAAGGAGTTAGGCAAGATTTGAGATTACACAGTGTAGATAATTACACAGGCTCTCTTACTTGACTAAACTTTAGTCAGATTCTTCTAAGTCCTCTAGCCTTCGGCCTTGCGTCCATCCTTGTAGGGCTGGCACTGCCCAGTATTAGCAAGAATCCTGCCAAGTCTGTTTAGAGAGAATCCCCTAGCCTTAATATTTGATATTATCTTAATATCCTCAATATCTGGTCAAATTCTTCATTCCTCACCCTGATATCTGATTACCCTGGCTTCAGCAGGAATCCTGTTAGGTCTATTTAACCAAAATCCCTCCCTACCCCTGATGTCTCCTCTTAGTAATTTCCCATCCACTGACCCCCACTCTGTTCCTTGGCTATAAATCCCCACTTGTCCATGATGTATTCAGAACTGAGCCCAGTTCTATAGTGAGGTCCCTTTTCCCCTATTGCAATAGTTCTTGAATAAAATCTGTTTTTATTACCTTACTGTCAGACTCTGGTTTTCTTTAACAATACCAAGTATAATAACCATGTAATTATACTACACATCACATAAATTCTTTCCTTCATTCAACAAGTATTTACTGCATCATAAAATTCTGTGTATGACATTCATGGAAGAAGTGGAAGGTGGAGGGTGCCAACAAAGAAAGAAATAGTACAAAGATAAATAAGTCGTCATACCGTCCATCAAGAAACCAAAATAATTTCAGCAGAAAGAAATCAGATACACCAGTATCTATAAAACCAGAGAGAAAGTGATAAAGTAATTATAAAGAACTATGAGAGTTCATATAAAGCAGAAATAATATGCAGAGGAAATAGTCAAAGACAACTTTGAGGTTAGAATTCCGGGAAAGTAGAAAGAGGATATTGCTACTGGTGTGATTAGAGAACCTAGGAAAAGAAAGGCATTTCGGAGGATGGTGGCAAGTTTCATTTCAGACATTTAAAGTTGCAGTGCTGCCTGTGGGACACCGGATGGAAATGATGAGTGAGCTTTCTCTGAGAAAGCTAGAGGCCAGAGATAAGGATGTAGCTGTCTTCTGTAAGGAGATAACAGTTAAGTGGGAGTGGAGAAGATCATCAGGAGAGAGAGTATAGAAAGAGGAGAAAAACTTTGGGAATACACATATAATTTGTGCAAAAGCAGGAAAGGGAGCCAGAAAATAAGACAGAGCGAGATAAGCCCAAAACATAAGAAATAATTAAGGCCAGTGAACGCTTATCATTTTTGCCTGCCTGAGACTCCTTCCCCATCATCCAGTAACAGACCACCTCCCTGCGATGGGAGCCTCCCTCTATGTGATTTAGTTGGGGCTGACCAGGGAACATAGGACCCACACTTGTCCACTCTCTGGTGGAGCTACTGAAGAAATCTTCTTCCACTAGGATTGCCAGAAGTCTATGGGCTCCTTAGGCCACTTTTCCACCATGTGAAAGAAGGTGAGCTAATAAGCAGAGAAAGGCAGGAATCCAACACCATCACTCATCCCCTGGATACATCTGTGCCTAAAGCTGCTTTTGCCCCTTGAATCTTCAGTTACCTGAGCCAATGAATTTCCTTTTTGACTTAAGCTAATTTCACTTAAGTTTCTTTTACTTACAAATGAAAGAGTCCTAATTGATACATAAGGTAATTATTTTAAAGACATTTTTAAAGCTAGCAAAGGAATGTTACATCCAGAACCTGTGTGAAAACAAAAAGGTAAGCTTCTCTACCCTTCTTCCTTTTC